>NC_135966.1:7121370-7417482 GCF_053455715.1 Rhinoraja longicauda | reverse complement strand
CTCACCTTAGTGAAAAAAATCCCCTTGTGATCTTACACTCTCTCCATCTCTGTATCTTTTATTCGGCCTAATCTTAAAATAATAATTATAGTGAACATGAAAGAGCTGATGATCCCTCCTCTGACTTCCCTCTTGTTTAATCCCACTCAACCTGATGTCCTATTGCCCCTTCCTCCCACTATCAATGGCTCTACACAGATTCTGTGCCACCGTGCTACCTTAAAAAGGTCACCTTCCCTTTCAATAATATGATATTTCTCTTCATGTTGCTGGATTTTAATTTGGTGGAGACACAAATTTCAGATCATGGAATACAGAGCAAAAATAAATCTAGTGGAAGTTAGCATCTGTGGAGGCAAACTCCTGGTCAATATTGAAGGGTCATGACCCAACATCAGGTTTTAATCTGTGCTTTGATTTTAGCAAAAGTCCAAACCCTTTGGTTGTAAGCTGCCCAAGCGAAATGTGAGGTGCTGTTCCTCCAATTTGCATTGGGTCTCACTCTGACATAGGAGGCCATCCAGGACAGAATATCTGAAGTAGGATCTCAACCATCACCACCGGGTGGCTTCACAGTGGCTGCCTCACCAACAGTGTCTCGTCCTCTTTGTTGGTTTTTAGTATGTGTTAAATGTATGTTTAGTGTTCCTTAGCTTTGTTTTATGTGGGGGGTGGGGAAACCTTTTTAATCTCTTACCTCGACGGAGATGCAATTTTTTTCCGTATCGTATCTGCGTCCGCACTGCGGCCCAACATTGAGGAGTTGGCGGCCTCTTGCTGGCGATCGACTTTGGGAGCTGCAACCGCGGGAGCATGCAGGACATGCATGCTCCCGCGGAGCTGGCGGTCCCTGTCGGCGATCGGCCATGGAGCTCCAACCGCAGGAGCCTGCGGGCTTTAACATCGTGGAGCTCGCGGTCCCTTGGTTAGGGACAGACTTCAGGAGCTCCAAGCCGCAGGAGCTTTGACCGCCCCGACTGCGGGGGCTTCGCCCGCCCCAACCGCGGGAGAATAAAGAGTGAAGATTAGACTTTATTGCCTTCCATCAAAGTGAGGCATGTCGAGAATCTGCTGTGGTAGATGTTTATGTTAACTTTTATGTAGTTGTGTGTATTGTTGCTTTTTAAAAAAAAGTATGACTGTAAGGTACACATTAATTGGTACACATGACAATACCCTTTGGACCCGAAATGTCACCCGTTCTTTCTATCCAGAGATGCTGCCTGTCCCGCTGAGTTACTCCAGCATTTTGTGTCTATGAAGTTCCCTCCCTATTGCAGTCCCTGTACCCGATGGCCACAACGCATAGATCAACTTGCACTTTACCCTGTCCAAAACTGTTACAACTGTTTCGTTTCGTTGGGTTGCTGCTGTCTAAATTACCTAAATTATTGCATCGTATGGGAGGCGCATTCCCAATCTCGTTGTACCCCTGGGTACAATGACAATAAAGATATATTGTATTGTATTGTATTGTAATACATTAGACCAATGCCACTCAATACTCTGCAATGATTTTCCCGTTCAGGTTGAATGCGAAACTTAAATAAAAGTGCTTGCCCCACATTATCTACAAATTTATAATTGCTGAATAGAAAGGACTTTAATTTAGTACATTAACGGAAGAGTTCATTATAATTTAACATTTCATTAATAGAAAGATCTTTATGAATTGTGCAAGATGTTTCATTTATAATTTCATGAACCTTAATTTTCTCTCGTTTTGCTTGCTTTCTAGGTTCTTAGAGTCATACAGCATGAAAACAGGCCCTTCAGCCCAACTCATCCATGTTGGCCAAGATGCCCCATCTAAACATCCCATTGCCTGCATTTCAGTTATATCCCTCTAAACCTTTCCATATACCAGTCTAAGAGACTTTCAAATGTCATTATATATGCTTCAACTATCTCCTCTGGCAGAAATTAGACAAAATTCTGGAGTAACTCAGTGGGGCAGGCAGCATCTCTGAAGAACATTTCGTGTTGGGAACATTCTGCGTAACTGAATGGTCATCTACTATTTTCACTGTTCACATCCCTTCTATCCCTTCATTATCACCTCTTCACCAGCCAACAATGGGCCATTATGGGCTCCACCCTTCCTTGGTCATGCGTTGCCAGCCCTTCGTTGTTCTGGCATTTTCCTACAATCAGCTCCCTTCCCTCCACTGTCGGTCTGCAGAAAGGTCCTGACACAAAACATCACCCATCCTTTATCTCCAGAGATGCAGCCTGACCCGCTGAGATACTCCATCACTTTGTGTCTATTTTTGGTTTAAAAGACAATGACTGGTACATGGATAGCAAAGGTTTGGGGAGACTTGAGCCAAGCAATGACAGATGGGACCAGCTCAGTTATAAATAACTGCATTAGGGCTAGGGTTGGGCTCCATGTCCTGGTTGGCATAGACCTGTTGAACAAAAGGGCCTATTTGCATGCTGTAAGAATAGGAATCTAAATATTGGTGACAATAAATCAGATTCTCTTCATAGGTTCTAGGAGCAGAATTAGCCATTCGGCCCATCAAGTCTCCTCCGCCATTCAATCATGGCTTATCTACCTTTTCCTCTCAACCCCATTCTCCTGCCTTCTCCCCATAACTCCTGACAACCTTACGAATCAAAGATCTGTAAATCTTCACCTTAAAAATATCCATTGGCTTGGGCTCCACAGCCATCTGTGGCAATGAATTCCACAGATTCACCACCACTCTTACAAATCGGAAAATACCAGTTTTTGACTTCCCTGAACAGGATTCTTGTGGAGATTGTAAATAGAATTTGGACAACCTGACTCACTGTGGACTTGATCCAAAAGCATCAGTGGCCCTCTGGAATTAGGTATTCTTGGTAGAAGGTAGTCCCCAAGTTTACCTCAAGGACAGCAATTCAAAAACATAAATGAATGTAGAAACATCGCAAGCCGAAATAAGAGTAGGCGCATCGACCCCTGGAGAGCATCCTGTTATTCAGCAAGTATAAGACAATAACTGCAGATGCTGGTACAAATCGAAGGTATTTATTCACAAAATGCTGGAGTAACTCAGCAGGTCAGGCAGCATCTCATGAGAGAAGGAATGGGTGACGTTTTGGGTCGAAACCCTTCTTCAGTCTCTTATCAGACAACTGAACCATCCCATCAACAACTATAGTGTGGTCTTGAGCTACCATCTACCTGATTGGAGACCCTTGGACTCTCTAATCAGACTTTACTGGACTTCATCTTCCACGAAACGTTATTCCCTTTGTCCTGTATCTGTACACGGTGGACAATTGTAATCATGTATAGCCTTTCCATCAACTGGATAGAACGCACCAAAAAAGTTCTCACTGTTGATCGGTTACATGGGACAACAAACAAAACTAAAAGATCACTTTGTACTGCAATTCTGTAGCTTCACTATAATTAAATAATAATTGCATTCTCCATTCTTTCTTCCAAAGCCTCACGCCTATTTTCGATATATTACATTCCATCTGCCAATTTCTTGCTTATTCGCGACCATTCTCGATTCCTTTGCAGGTTCTTTCGGTCATCCTCAGAACCTACTTTTACATCATCAACTTTGGTTTTCTGTGGGTGCTCCGGTTTTCTCCTACATCCCAATGACGTGCGGGTTTGTAGGTTAATTGGCTTCTGTAAATTGCCCCTTGGTGCGTAGGATGCAAACTTGGGATAACATAGAACTCGTGCACGGGTGATCGATGGTCAGTGTGGGCTCGGTGGGCCGAATGCCGTTTCTCTAAACTAAACCTCCAGAGGCTCCAACATCAATCATTGCACCCCATTAGTTAATCTGAATCTGAGAGTGATCCATTTATCTGAGCAGTCTTCTGAAGTAAGCTACTACAATCTATGACAACATATTACCCTGACCATCTGAAGCAGCAATCCTTTTACGTGGCACCTTACAAAAGGTCTCCTAGAAGTCCAAGTTCACTATATCTACAAGATCCCCTGTATGTACCATGTTTGTTCCATTAAAGAAGTCGAGCTAATTTGGCGACACATTTCCCTTTCCATAAAATAATTTTGACTCTGCATAATTTTCTAAATATTCTGTAGCTGCCATGGTGACGCAGCAGTAGAATTGTTACCCAACAGCATCAGAGACACTGGTTCGATCCCGACTACAGGGGCTGTCTATATGGAGTTCGTACGTTGTCCTCCTGACCCATGTGGGTTTTCACTGGGTGCTCCGGTTTCCTCCCTCACCCCAAAGATGTACAGGTTTGTAGGTTAATTGGCTTCGTTAAAACTGTAAATTGTCCTCAGTGTGTGTAGGATAGTGTGAGTAAGGGGGGGATAAACAAACAATTTTTAAAAATCGCTGGTTGGTGCGGTCTCAGTGGGCCAAAGGGCCTGTTTCCACACTCTATCTCTAAACTAAACCCTTTTAACAGTGGTTAATTGCATTCCTAAACACAGATGTTAGGATAACTTGTCTACAGTATCCAACAGCAATCATTTTTTCACCAGCTGATATCAGCAACTGAACAGTCCTCTCATCAGCTAGAGTACGGTCCTGACCACCCACCGAGTTTAAAAAACCCAAAGCTAAATAAAAGGTATACTCTGCAAGTTGAGATTGTTGTCATTGAAGCTGTATCTTCTGTGAATTGGCGCCACATGCTGTACGTGTAATGCATTTCTCATAAAAGAAAATTACATGATAAAAGCTAATAAAACACGTTGCAAATTTTTGCCCTGGCAGAGAATCTAGTCACTTCTGCATGGTGAACATTCCAAGGGCATTCAGTTGGCAACCTTTGTAGGTCCCGGGACTAGCTGACAGCAGTTTCAGGAAATTACTCTGCCCAGAAACCTCTTAGTAAAGTCAGCACTGTTCCTGGAAGCAGTTCATCAGAGGTTACTTTTAGCTCCATGATAATAATAATATCAAGATTTCACGTGATTTCACTCAAGTCGATGAAAGGCATCAGATAAGCAACATTTTTTACGTCTTTATTAACAGCGCGTTGTTGGGAAACGGCGGGGTTGTGAAACTTTATTTTATGGCACGGTTTCAAAAACCAGCATGCACTGATTGGCTTCCAGTACCCACTAGGAGTCACAACTGTACATTCCTTTCAAAGAAAAGACCAACATGTGCTGCTTGGTAAATTGCATGGTTCTAAATTGGTCCTAGTGATCTTACTAACGTCAAGGACTAAATTCTAATATGAGCACAACGATAGTGAGTTGCCGCCTTACAACACCAGAGATCCGGGTTTGACCCCAACTATGGGTGCTGTCTGCATGGAGTTTGTATGTTCTACCCGTGACCATGTGGGTTTTCTCCGGGTGTTCTGGTTTCCCACACCACAAAGACATACAGGTTTGTAGGTTAATCGGCATCAGTAAAATTGTTCCTAATGTGTAGGATAGTGCTGGTGTACGGGGTGATCGTTGGTCAGCACGGTGGGCCGAAGGGCCTGCTTCCGCACTGTATCTCTAAATCTAAATCTCTATTAAAGTTCCAAGGGATGAAAGGGTTGATGTGGTATACCCATGGAAAGGTTTTCATGGTGACATTAACAACGCGACCTAGTACGTACTCACAGGTAACAGTGTCTGCTCAACTAAAGGCAAGTAATCCCTTTCTTTTTGGATTAAGATTGAGAAGGTAATGTGTCCCAGAAGTTTAGGTGTGGCACGATGGCACAGAAAAAGAGTTGCTGCCTTACAGCACCAGCGACCCGGGTTCAATCTTGACTACAGGTGATGTCTGCACAGAGTTTACACGTTCTCCCTGTGACAGCATGGGTTTCCTCCAGGTGTTCCGGTTTCCTCCCACATTACAAACACATGCAATTATTTAGATTAATTGGCTTCTGTAACAAATTTGCCCCAAGTGCATAGGACATGAAACTGGGATAACATAGAACTAATGTACAGGGTGATCGTTGATCAGCACGGACTCAGTAGACCAAAGGGCCCATTTCCACGTTGTAATTCCAAAAAGCTAAAGTTCACTAAAATTGCGAGTTTCCCAGCAGGGAGTGAATGAAGGCACCAAAAAATATCTCCATATTCAGACGCAGATGAGCAAAACGTTTCACTTCCCAAATATTCAACTAGCCTGCAAACACATCTAGAAACTCCCAGTGGTTATTGACAGGCAGGGGGTTGGGCAAATCATACAATGCTAGGCATGCGGAGAATTCCCACATCATCTTGTGCCAGCTGGCTCTGGCAACTATTGATGTCAGTAGAATAAAAGCAAGTACACATGTACGTGCTTGCCTTCCAGGGGCAGAGACGTTTCGGGAAGAGCTTGCCCAACAATGGCCCCACATTCTCCTGCAACTGGCCAGGAATCACCAGCCAACCTACTTCACACCTTCTAATTGTGAAAGCGAAACCCTGATGACCCAAAGATCCACCATCCGCGATTGCAAGTGGAGTGGGAGTGGGAGTGGGAGTGGGAGGGGAGGGGAGGGGAGGGGAGGGGAGGGGAGGGGAGGGGAGGGGAGGGGAGGGGAGGGGAGGGGAGGGGAGGGGAGGGGAGGGGAGGGGAGGGGAGGGGAGGGGAGGGGAGGGGAGGGGAGGGGAGGGGAGGGAAGGGGAGGGGAGGGAAGGGGAGGGAAGGGGAGGGAAGGGGAGGGAAGGGGAGGGGAGGGGAGGGGAGGGGAGGACAGGGGAGGGCAGGGGAGGGGAGGGGAGGGGAGGGGAGGGAAGGGGAGGGAAGGGATGCACCAATGCAGGGGAGGTTTGGGCCCAGTTAGCTTGGTCTAGTCCTCTCTATATCCACACCTTTCACGATTCAGTTAAATAGCCTTTTATTGCCCGAACTGCATCCACCTAGGACTTGTGGCTCCAAAAAGCTCAGGTCAACTAGGTACAAATGCTGCAAAAATATTTATATCATTAGAGAATTATAAGAACAATATAGAATTAATGAAAGACAACAGCATTGATGTGCAGCAGGATCTTGAGGTCCACTCCATAAGCAGTGAAAGCAGCGACACGGGTACATAATGGTAAAGGTGGCATTTGGTACCCATGCCTTCATTGATTGTGGCATCGAGTAAAAGAGTCACAAAATTACGATGCGGTTTCATAGGACTTTGGTTAGGCTGCATTTGGAGTATTGGTTATGAGCAGATGACCCCGTTACTGGAAGGATGTGGAAGCTTTGGAAAAGGTGCAGAAGAAGTTTACTAGAATAGTTTAATTTAGTTTAGTTTATTGCCTGGTTTAGAGGGATTAACTACAAGGAGAGGGTTGGACAGACTTGGATTGTTTCCGCGAGAACGTCAAAGGTTGAAGAGAGACCTGATAGAAGTATATAGCTAGGGGAGACAGTTAGAAATACATACAAGGAACTGCAGATGCTCCTTTGCAAAAAAGGACACAAAGTCCTGGAGCAACTCAATGGGTTAGGCAGCATCTCTGGAGAACATGGGTAGGTGACATTTCAGATCAGGACTCTTCTTCGGACAGATTGTAGTAGGGGGGAGAAAGCTGGAAGAGAGATAGGGGTGGGACAAAGACTGGTAAGTGATAGGTGGATAGATGGTTAGATAAAGGCCAGAGACGTAAAGGCAAAAGGACAGTCATAACCTTTTTCCCCAGGGCGGAAAATGTCAAAGACTAGAGGGTACAGCTTTAAGGCGAGAGTGGCAAAGTTTAAAGATGTGCGGGACAAGTTTAACAAAGAGGGTGGTGGGTGCCTGGAATGTGCTGCCAGGAGTGGGGGTGGAGGCAGATACGAGCATGGCATTTAGGAGGCTTTTGGATAGGCACATGGATATGCAGAGAATGGAGGGATATGGATCGTGTGCAGGTACAAGAATTGGTCTTGGCATTATGTTCGGCACAGACATTGTGGGCATGTTCCTGTGCTGTACTGTTCTACGTTCTATATAATCTTTTAAAGAACTGAAAGCTCTCTGGTCAAAGTTCATCAAATTCAGCACAAACCAGGACTCAAATCTGAAAATGTCAATGTCAAAACAACTCCATCAATAGTTTCTTAACAATTAGTTATTTAGGGATTTTGCTCAATTAATCTTTGAACTTTTAAGCTCACTGTTTAAATATAAATTGAGGTGCCATTCACACAAAGGGCGGTGGGTGTAAGGTGTCTGAAGAAGTGTCTCAACCCGAAACATCACCCATTCCTTCTCTCCAGAGATGCTGCCTGTCCTGCTGAATTACTCCAGCTTTTTGTGTCTATCTTGGGTGTACGGAACAAGCTGCCAGAGGAGGTAGTTGAGGCTGGGACTATCGCAACGTTTAAGAAACAATTGGACAGCTACATAGGACAGGTTTGGACAGATATGGGCCAACGCAGGCAGGTGGGACTAGTGTTAATGGGACATGATGGTCGGTGTGGGCAAGTTGGGCAGAAGGGCCTGTTTCCACGCTGTATGACTGTGACATTAAAGAAAACATAGCAAGCAGACAGGACGAGAAATCCAGGCAACAGATCGTGGTGAAAATGACCATCGGTTGGTGCGTTTAGAGGGTTAAAATGCATTTCAATCCACATTTTTTTTTAACTTGGTTAATTGACTATTGAAAGAAGAATCTGCATTTGTGCAACATTGAAAAATCATTCATTGGCAACCTCACAGAAAAATAGTCAGCGTTCAGTCTTAATATTCTTGTGCATTAGACTGCTGAAAGCAAGTACATGTAAAATAAATGGAGACACTAGAGGTTGTAGATGGTGGAACCTTGAACAAGAAAACGCTGCAGGAATAGGAAGTCAGACGACATTTGTAGAGAGAAATGGACAGACGAAGTGTCAGGTCGGGACCCTTCCTCAAACTGATGGAGGGGGGGGGGGGGAGGGAGGGGCTGAGGCAAGAGTTGGCAAGTGGTGGGTGGGTGCAGGTAAGGAGAGACTGATTGGCAGATGGGTCAGGTGGGGGAGAGATGGTTGGAGATAGTAACAAGAGCTGGAGGTGATAAATGGAGAAGGGCAGCGTGGTGGCGCGGTGGTAGAGTTGCTGCCTTAGTGCCAGATTCCCAGGTTCAATCCTGACTATGGGTGCTGTCTGTACGGAGTTTGTACATTCTCCCCATGAGAATTGCTATTGAGGGCGTGCAGCATAGGTTTACTAGGTTAATTCCCGGAATGGCGGGACTGTCATATATTGAAAGACTGGAGCGACTAGGTTTGTATACACCGGAATTTAGAAGGATGAGAGGGGATCTTATCGAAACGTATAAGATTATTAAGGGGTTGGACATGTTAGAGGCAGGAAACATGTTCCCAATGTTGGGGGAGTCCAGAACCAGGGGCCACGGTTTAAGAATAAGGGGTAGGCCATTTAGAACAGAGATGAGGAAAAACTTTTTTAGTCAGAGAGTTGTGAATCTGTGGAATTCTCTGCCTCAGAGGGCAGTGGAGGCCAATTCTCTGAATACATTCAAGAGAGAGCTAGATAGAGCTCTTAAGGATAGCGGAGTCAGAGGGTATGGGGAGAAAGCAGGAACGGGGTACTGATGGAGAATGATCAGCCATGATCACATTGAATGGCGGTGATGGCTCGAAGGGCCGAATGGCCTACTCCTGCACCTATTGTCTATTGTCTACATGGGTGTTCTCCGGGATCTCCGGTTTCCTCCCACACTCCAAAGTTAAATGTAGGTTAATTGGCTTGGTATAAATGTAAATTGTCCCTAGTGTGTGAAAGATAATGTTAGTGTGCGGGGATTTCTGGTTCGGACAGACTCAGTGGGCCGAAGGGCCTGTTTCCGCACTGTATCTCTAAACTAAACAAAAGGATGATATGGTGGAATAAGATAAGAAAGGGTTGGAGGTGATAAGTGGAGAAGACAAAAGGACAAAATGGTGGAATATGATAGGAAAGAAAGGTGGGAAATGAAATGGAGAACCAGGGGAAGGGTTGGTGGGCAGAAGGAAAAAATGGGGGAGGGATGTGTGTGGGAGACCTGAGAAGGGAGGGATGGAAGAAAAAAAATAGAAGCTGGGTCAATGGGGGGTGAGGTTAGTTTATTTTTCTTAGTTTAGAGATACAGTGTGGAAACAGGACCTTGGGCCCACCATCCGTGCCGACCAGCGATCCCTGCACACTTACACTATCCTACACATACTAGGGACAATTTTACAATTATACCAAGCTAATTAACCTATCAACCTGTATGTCTTTGGAGTGTGGGAGGAAACCGGAAAAAACCCACGCACGTCACAGGGAGAGCGTACAAACTCCATAGGGACAACACCCGTAGTCAGGATCGAACCCAGGTTTCTGGGACTGTAAGGCAGCAACTCTACTGCTGTGCCATTGTGCTGCCTCAGCTGTTTAACGGAAGTTGGAGAATTCAATGTTCATACTGTGGGATTGTAGACTACCCAAACAGAATGTGGATCCATTCCTCCAGTTTGCGTGTGGCACTTCTCTGGCAGCGGAGGAAGTCGAGGACAGACATGTCAGAATTGGAGTAGAAACCAAGGTAGCCAGCAACCAGGGGCTCCGACTGGCCAAGGTGGACAGAGCAAAAGTATATGGTGAAGCGGTCACCTCATCTACGCTTGGTCCCACCAAAATAGGAGGCCGCCACAGAGAACACTGAACGCAAGGGGTTGGAGGAAGTATACGCAAACCTGGATACCTAATGGAGGAGGAATAAGGACAGGTGTTGCATCTCCTGCAATTGCATTGGAAAGTGCCTGGGGATGGGCAAACGTAGGAGTCACTGAGAGAGTAGTCTCTGCAGTAAAGATACAAGGTACAAAGTGACTGGTTGTGGGATGGTGAAGAAGCCTGGCGGAAATGTTGATGGTTGGATGAGAACGCTGGTGGAATGAAAGGCAAGGAGCAGGGAAACTCTATCCAGGTCCACCTGGAGAGGGCGGGGGAGGGGTGGGATATGAGAGCAGAACAGCAAGAAACAAAGGAAACACAAGTGATGGGTTCCAGTTACAACAGCAGGAGAGAAAAGCCACCAGACTCAACTGAAATCAACTCCTTATCTGCATCCACCCGTCACTTGCCAGCTCTGGCCCCACCCCTTGCCACCAGCCATCTCCCTTCCACCCCAGCAGTCTGAAGAGAGGTACCAACCCAAAACGTCATCTTCCCAATTCCTTCCACAGATGCTGCCTGACCCATCGAGGTCTTCCAGCAGTTTGTAGAAACAAGCAACTGCAGACGTTGGCATACACAAAAGGACACAGAGTGCTGGGGTAGGGTCAGGCAGCATCTCTGGAGAACATGGATAGGGGATGTTTCGGGTCGGGACCCTTCTTCAAACTCCAGCAGTTTTAAAAAATATATATATTTTTTAAATGAATAATTTTGCCTAACAACATTTCTAATCTTGTATCAAAATACCTTTCAATCATTAAAGAAACAAAATTAATCATTTTTCACGACTAAATCATGATCATAATTAATTTAATTAATGAATCATTAATGAAATATCTCCAAGCATGTCTCTTTTAAAATTACAGACGTGTGTGAAATATCACAAATTTTGGGCTTGAGCTAGCAAAGTCATTATTACACTCACGGAAAATGGTTGTTCTGCTTTAAGCAGGATCAGAATTAGAGTTTTATTTATTGTTTAATTGCAAACATCAAATCACGATACTCAAAAGGTACAAGATTCCAATTATATAGGCTTAATTAAAGAGACAACAGAGTATTGGTGCCACATTTTGCATTTTTATGGCTAAAAATATGAGCACAATGATCTTGTGAGTTTCCAGCTTATAAGCTGTTTGTTTACCATGGCATAAAATGCTACGGAAAATAAGCAGTGCAGTGCGTAAATCAAGAAGCAAGAACACAATGTGAGCGTATACTCACTGAGCAGAAGCCAAATGCAACCACAGACAACGAGAAGAGTATCCATTTTTCAGAGAGATGCCTGCTGCATGCAGGCTAATGTATAGTACTGCAGCATTTACTGCAGCATGCTGGTGGATTTATGGGAATGAAGCACCGTCATCATCCTACTGAGTGAATGACCTCCCCACGTTTAAAGCAGGCACGTCTCATTTACAGATCCACACTCACCATTACCACAATATCATATACCCTGACCAAAGTCACATTACTATTTCACCTTGAACAGAAATGCAAAACCTAGAGAAGAAAATACAGTGCAGAAAGACACAAAGTGCTGGAATAACTCTGGCGGCACGCTGGCGCAGCGGTAGAGTTGCTGCCGGAGTCCTGGGTTTGTTCCTGACTATGGGTGCTGTCTGTACAGAGTTTGTACGTTCTCCCCGAGACCTGCGTGGGTTTTCTCCAGGAGCTCCTGTTTGACCCCACACTCCAAAGACATAAACGGTTGTAGGCTAATTGGCTTGGTATAAGTGCAAATTGTCCCTAGTGTGTGTAGGATAGCGTCAGTGTGTGGGGACCGCTGGTCAGAGCGGACTCAGTGGGCCAAAGGGCCTATTTCCACTCTGTATCTCAAAACTAAACCAAACTAAACTCTGCAACCGGCCATGTTACTCCAGCACTTTGTGCCTTTTTTTTGTATAAACCAGCATCTGCAGTTCCTTAGATAGATACAAAATGCCGGAGTAACTCAATGGGTCTTCAGAAAGGTTCCGTCCCAAAACGTCACCCATTCCTTTTCTCCGGAGATGCTGCCTGACCCGCTGAGTTACTCCAGCATTTTGTGTCTATCTTCGGTATAAACCAGAATCTGTAGTTCCTTCCTTCCTTCACATTTTGTCTGCAATTCCTTGTTAGAAGAAGGAATTGCAGACAAATCATCACCTACAGTTGATCTTCGACTTCCTCCCACTCTCCAGAGACGTACTGGTTAGTAGTTTAATTGTGAATTTAATTGTGTAAATTCTCCCAAGTGTCTGTGGGACAGTGTTAATGTGCAGGAATCGCTGGTCAGTGTGGACTCCGTGGGCCGAATGGCCTGCTTCAAACTAAACTAAAACTAAAGGTCAGGCAGCATCGCTGGAGAAAATGGATGGGTGACATTTTGTGTCAAAAGCCTTCTGCAGACTGAAGAACTGAAGGTAGAGGGAGGGTGGCGGGCGGAGAAGGAGGAGGGAACTGGAGGTAGAAGAAACAAAACAATGCCGGCAACAGTTCAGTTTCCGTACAGATCTTTGCTGTTCTAATACAGATAACTCTCGCTATGACAGACCAGAGACCAGGGGAATGGTGTCCGTCATTGCCGATTGCCCACTATCTCTTTTTCACCCAGGGAGTTGTGAATCTGTGGAATTCTCTGTCACAGAAGGCTGTGGAGGCCATTTTGCTGGATGTATTCAAGAGAGACTTAGATATAGCTCTTAGGGCTAATGGAATCAAGGGCTATGGGGAGAAAGCAGGAACGGGGTACTGATTTTGGATGATCATATTGAATGGCGGTGCAGGCTCGAAGGGCCGAATAGCCTACTCCTGTACCTATTTTCTATATTTCCATAACCCATTAAAGGATTTGTTCCCACCACCTAGTGGTCACTCCTTGAAACAAGAAGTCGTTTTCAAACACAAAGTTCTTTTGAACAGCGGAAAAATATTATTTTTGTTACCGCAAGCTAAACATATTAAAGGCTGTTTGTTACATGGGTTAATAGAGCATAATTGCATAAGTGTCGAACGAGCCAATTGTTTGTCAATTTCAATGACCTCCCACGGGGTAACAAGCAGCCAGTGTTCTTAAAGAGACGGTGGTGTCTGATGTGATTACTGTGGGCCCACTCCATCCACAATAACCAAAGTACACTATAAAGTGGCCAGTGATAACGAGGGCATACTGTAATGTTAAATGCGTGAGCGAATGGTGGTGTGCGTGATTGGTAGTAGCGTGGGTGCAGTAGATTTAAAGTTCATCCAAAGATTTTGTTCATCCAATTATTTGGGTCACTTAAGAGAATTGAGAGTGTTTATCATATCATCATATCATATACATACAGCCGGAAACAGGCCTTTATCGGCCCTCCAAGTCCGTGCCGCCCAGTGATTCCCGCACATTAACACTATCCTACACCCACTAGGGACAATTTTTTACATTTACCCAGCCAATTAACCTACATACCTGTACGTCTTTGGAGTGTGGGAGGAAACCGAAGATCTCGGAGAAAACCCACGCAGGTCACGGGGAGAACGTACAAACTCCTTACAGTGCAGCACCCGTAGTCAGGATCGAACCTGAGTCTCCGGCGCTGCATTCGCTGTAAAGCAGCAACTCTACCGCTGCGCTACCGTGCCGCCAATTGTCATAGGTATTGAAAACGGAACAATTAACCTTTTACTCACAGCAGCATAACAGGTCTGTAAACACAGTACTCAGATTATGCAATAAACAAAAGAAATTTCAATAAATTAAAAAAACAATTATAGTGCAAAAAGCTACAAGACCGTAGAGCAGTGAAGACAGTTTGTTTAGATTAGTTTATTGTCACGTGTACCGAGGCACATTGATGCGTGTTTGGTGCGTGCCAACCAGTCAGCAGAAAACCACGCACGAAATTGCAGCGAATTGTGGACGCAGCCCAGACCATCACACAAACCAACCCCCCTTCCATTGACATCATTGATACCTCACGCTGCCTCGGCATAATCAAGGACAAGTCGCACCCTGGCCACTCCCTCTTCTCCCCTCTCCCGTTGGGTAAAAGGTATAGAAGTGTGAAAACATACACCTCCAGATTCAGGGACAATTTCTTCCCAGCTGTTATCAGGCAACTGAACCATCCACTTTAGCGGACTTTACCTTGCACTAAACGTTATTCCATTATCATGTGTCTGTACACTGTGAATGGTTCGATTGTAATCATGTATTGTCTTTCCGCTGACTGGTTAGCACGCAACAAAGGCTTTTCACTGTACCACGGTACATGTGACAATAAACTAAAGGAAACTAGAGGAAGGATATTCTTGCTATTGAGGGCGTGCAGCGTAGGTTTACTAGGTTAATTCCCTGAATGGCGGGACTGTCATATGTTGAAAGACTGGAGCGACTAGGTATGTATACACTGGAATTTAGAAGGATGAGAGGGGATCTTATCGAAACGTATAAGATTATTAAGGGGTTGGACATGTTAGAGGCAGGAAACATGTTCCCAATGTTGGGGGAGTCCAGAACCAGGGGCCACAGTTTAAGAATAAGGGGTAGGCCATTTAGAACAGAGATGAGGAAAAACTTTTTTAGTCAGAGAGTTGTGAATCTGTGGAATTCTCTGCCTCAGAGGGCAGTGGAGGCCAATTCTCTGAATGCATTCAAGAGAGAGCTAGATAGAGCTCTTAAGGATAGCGGAGTCACGGGGTATGGGGAGAAAGCAGGAACGGGGTACTGATTGGGAATGATCAGCCATGATCACGTTGAATGGCGGTGCTGGCTCGAAGGGCCGAATGGCCTACTCCTGCACCTATTGTCTATAAACTGAAACTTTACATGATTACAATCGAACTGTCCACAGAGTACAGATACAGGATAAAGGCAACAACGTTTAATGCAAGATAAAGTCCAATAAATTCCGATTAAAAATAGTTCAAGAGTCTCCATTGCAGTAGATGGTAGGTCAGGACTGCACTCCAGCTGTTGGTAGGATGGTTCAGTTGCCTGATAACAGCTGGGAAGAAACTGTTCCTGAATCTGGAGGTACGAGTTTTCACACTTCTGTACCTTACCTGTTTGTAGTTTAGATGGTGCAAATTCAAATTGGTGCAACTGGTGAAGTTCTTTAAACCCAAATCCTTCATTGACACATCAAACTCAGATATTCTACTTTACTTCTTGCATTAAATGTTAGTGTATTTTATCGAGAAATTGTTCTCCGTCTCCAATTGAAAATTATAACTATGAAAGAACTCATTTTCACCATGTTTGGCTTGCTCGTCATATTTTGGATAATATGTCTGTATATTTCATTGCATCGACCACACTATCACTCCATTACCAAACCACTCACATTGCAACCACTTTGGAGAAATTTACTAGGAAGTATTTAGAAAAATGTGGCAGTACAGAGTACACTTGGTGATGTACTGAGCACAAGTAATCAGGACCATCAGGAGATCAGATTGCTGTCCAGGAGCTGGATCAGATTTCACATTAGCTTGGGAGCCCAGGATTCTAGGTCTAAGAAATTCTGATTTTAAAAGGAAAGATGCCTTATTAGCAAAGCATAAATGTTGGCAAATATTAACCAAACCATGAGTTCTGGAGATATTAAAAAGCATATATGTGTAGGAAGGAACTGCAGATGCTGGTTTACATCAAAGATAGACACAAAATGCTGGAGTAACTCAGCGGGACAGGCAGCATCTCTGGAGAGAAGGAATAGGTGACGTTTCAGGTCGAGATTGATCTTCAGTCTGAAGAAAGGTCTCGATCCAAAACATCACCCATTTCTTCTCTCTTTAAAAAACATATACACTTTTGAATCCTTAATTATGGCTTGCAGATTCCTGTGGGCAAAATATTGGCCTTAGCTGCTTAACAACGATCTGTTTCCTTTATCATCATTACTCTTTTCCATATCTTTCATTCATTTGTTCTATATCTCTCTATAATAATAATAATAATAATAATAATAATGCATTACATTTATATAGAGCTTTTCATACACTCAAAGACGCTGTACAGGGATTTAAAGAACATAGGGAAGTGAATAAATAGATAAATAAGTAAACGAACAGAGAAAGGAGACAGAAGGTGAGGTGATAATACCTTTTATATCTCTCATTTCCCTCTCCCCTGACTCTCAGTCTGAAGAAGGGTCTTGACCTAAAATGTTAACTATTCCTTTTCTCCAGAGATGCTGTCTGACTCACTGAGTTTCTCTAGCTTTTTGTGTCTATCTTTGGATTATAGACAAACGTCCCTTCTAGCCTTAAAAAGGAAACTGGATTTCTAATGATACAACATGTATTTTCAATAGATTCAGTTATTCAAGACAGTAGTCTACCAACCTGTCATGACAGACTATCCTGCCTCTAACATTCTCTTATAACCACTGTGCTTAGATGACTGGCTGAGTTTAAATTATAGTTAAGGAAGGACCCCAGGCTATTTAACGATATTGAAAGCCATGGGATGTCTTGTTATCAGTTGGAAACAGAACAGTTTTGGGGCAGATAAGTGAATGTCTGTACCAAATGTAACCTCCGGAAATGTCGGATGGGCTTGTTTAAGAATATGTTTTGTGAATGATATTTATTATTTGAATAAAGTATTTTTTGATATAAAAAAATATATATATATACCACTTACAGTTCTTTAACCTAAATACGCATGCCGTCTCATTCTTGCTACTTAACGAGGAGGTACAAAAGGAACTGGACACCATTATGAATTAATATCCTCACAAATTATACTAGGAACGCTAATTGGCAACAGAAAAGAAGATGCCTGGGGTCAAAGCATGGTCTCGATGATCTCCTGCAATACAGTTCTAAAGTTGATAGACACAAAATACTGAAGTGACTCAGTGGGACAGGCAGCATCTCTGGAGAGAAGAAATGGGTGACATTTCAGGTTCCAAATTAATGTGACTGGAAGCAATAAGTACAAAAAAAGTTCCATTCGTGCATAAAAAGGCACAGAGTGTCATAGGGCCACACAGCATGGAAACCGTCCCTTCAGCCCAACTTGCCCACACTGACCAAGGTGCTCCATCTACACTCATCCCACCTGCCTGGCTTGGCCACTATCCCTCTAAACCTGTACTATCCGTCTTCCTGTCCAAATGTAGTTTAAACATTGCAATCGTACCTGCCTTAACTACTTCCTCCAGCAGCTGCCTGCATTTGGCACATTTTCTTCAAAGTCTTTCCATGTACCTGTCCAAATGTTTTTTAGGTGTTGTGATAGTACCTGCATCAAACATCTCCTCTTGCAGCTCATTCCATACACCCACCACCCTGTTGAAATAACTCAGTCGGTCAGGCAGCATCTCTGAAGAATACGTTCTTGGCGACGTTTCATGACCTATAACATCACCTATCCACACCCTCCAGAGATGCTGCCTGACCCACCGAGTTACTCCAGCACTCTGCATACATTGTGTAAGAAGGAACTGCAAATCTGATCAGTCTGAAGAAGGGTCTCGACCCAAAACATCACTCATTCCTTCTCCCCCGAGATGCTGCCAGACCCGCTGTTACTCCAGCATTTTGGTCTACCTTCGATTTAACCAGCATCTAGTTTTTTTCCTACACCAGGAACTGCAAATACTGGCTTAAACAAAAAGGTGGAGTAACTCAGCAGGTTAGACAGCATCTCTGGAGAAAAGGAATAGGTGACATTTCAGGTCAAGACCCTTCTTTACACTTTTTTGTTAACCAGCATCTGCAGTTCCTTGTGTCCTCATTTGTGCATAGCAGGACTCCAGCCTGTAGAAACTGCTGTCCTTGATGCCCATTGACTTTAATTTGACTAAGCCACATTCAATTAAAATCTGAACAGTGAATCCAGGCACTCACCTCATTTAACACTTTGAACCAGAAGCGATAAACCGTCTTGGAGAAGAGAAATGGCGACTTAGTGGTTTCTGATTAAGTACTGCACAATTAACACTGTTGACAACAGTACCTTTGCAGCTGATTGGAAGAAAACTAATTGGGTGATAATTAGCTGGACTGAATTTTGTCTGCTTTTCGGATCTAATGAGTAATGTTTCAATGGATGGTAGTATTTCTAGATTCACAGCTCTCCAGTCCACTTTATCCATGCTGACCATAAACCCATGTTCTTATCCAAATGTTTAAAAAATGTTTTTTAAATGTTTTAATTTTACCGACCTCCGCCGCCTCTTGTGGCAGCTTGATCCATATAGCCACCACCCTCTGTGTGAAATACTTGTCTGGGTAGGAAGGAACTGCAGATGCTGATTTATGCTGAAGTTAGACGCAAAATGCTGGAGTAACTCAGCGGGTCAGGCAGCAAATCTGGAGAGAAGGAATGGGTGACGTTTTGGGTCGAGACCCTTCTTGTCGTTCAGTTCCCCTTTAAATCATTCATTCTCAAAGATTCAATGATTCAATGATACTTTATTGTCACCTGTATCTATGTACAGTGAAATGCTTTGTTTTGCCATCAAACTGGTAGTACACAAGAGTCGCCACGTTTTGGAGCCGACAATGTTACAAACGTTCACAGAATGGTCCTATCTACTGCCGGCCCCCGTACATGGCGGCAGCTTCCTTTCCTCCGCCCTACATTCAGTCGGAAGAACGATCCCGAAACGTCTCCAGAGGTGCTGCGTGACCTGCTGAGTTCCTCCAGGACTTTGTGTCTTCTGTCTTCTGCTTTGAATAGTGAAAGGCCAAGGTAGAGTGAATGTGGAGAGGATGTTTCCACTATTGGGGGAGTCTAGGACCAGAGGCCTTGACCTCAGAATTAAAGGCCATACTTTTAGAAGGGAGATGAGGAGAAGTTTCTTTAGCCAGAGTGCGGTGAATCTGTGGAATTCATTGTCAAAGACGGCTGTGGAGGTCAAGTCAATGGATATTTTTAAGGTGGAGATTGACAGATTCTTGATTAGTACAGTTGTCAGGGGATATGGGGAGAAGGCAGGAGAATGGGGTTGAGAGGGGAAGATAGATCTGCCCTGATAGAATAGAGGAGGAGACTTGATGGGCCGAATGGCCTAAATCTGCTTCTAGAATTTATGAACTTTTGTAAACCAATATCTGCAGTTCCTTGTTTCTGCTGTTGCCCAGAAATTGCTCGACTTATGGACACCCTGTACACATCCTCAGCTGGGTGCGAATGGGACTTTGTATGCCTTCTCTCTCCACCTCCTCTCCCCACCCACAACTGCAATGAGCAGAGGCTGGATGGAGCTACGCAGATCTGGGACCACTGAGCAGACACACTCGGTCACTCACTGAGTCAGTGAGGCTAGTGGCCATTTTTCCTATGTTGACTCACATTCCCAACACCGCTGTTCCTGTGATCCTCTCCCATGCGCTGTTTTTTATTCCCTTCAAACTTCCAAACACTTTGGGTTTAGAGTTCGGAGATAGTGCATGGAAACAGGCCCTTCAGCCCACCGAGTCACGTCGACCAGCGATCACACATTCACATCAACTCTGTGTTATCCCACTTCCTCATCCTACACACCAGAAGTTTACAGAACGGACAGAAGTTGGCAATTTACAGAAGCCAATTCATCTACAAACCTGCATGTCTTTGGAGAGTGGGAGGAAACCGGAGCACCCGGAGGAAACCCACGCAGTCACAGGGAGAACATACAAACTCCTCGGTCGTGACCATTTTTCAGGACGGAACCCTGTTGTAACTGGGGGATCTCTTGCAGCGAAAATGTTGGATGTAGGAAGGAACCGCAGAAGCTGGTTTAAACTGAAGATGGACACAAAAAGCTGGAGTAACTCAGTGGGTCAGGCAGCATCTCTGGTGAAAAGAAATAGGTGACTTTTCAGGTCAAGATCATTCTTCGGACTGAGAGTCAGGGGAGAGGGAATCAAGAGACTGACTCTCAGTCTGAAGAAGGGTCTCGACCCGGAAAGTCATCTATTCCTTTTCTCCAGAGATGCTGCCTGATCCTCTGGGTTACTCCAGCTTTTTGTGTCCAGAAAAGGTTGGGATTGGTTACACATTGGCTCAACCAAAGTTATCTCTGAAGTCTTACTCAATTTTTCTTTAGAATGGTTGGTATGTATCCTGCTCCCAGCCTTAATTGCAAATCAATTATAAAATTTCATTTACAATGTCCTTGTAATGACTACATATTTTGAAATACAATATTCATAAAACATTTAAGCTCAGTGCACTGAATAATTTGGAATAACCTAGAGATGTATATCTCTTTCGATTGCTGACAAGTAATAAGTGAAGAAGTAAATAACTTTCATGTGAAAACAGAGCCATGTGAGTTAGGTTTAGGGATGACTGCTGGCAATCTTTTTGCAATGTACGTAGGAGTCAAATTGTTACAGTTTCTAACAAAATTTATCAAAACCTATTAAAGAAAAAACTCAATTCCCAGCAAGGTGAAGGAAGTAATTTAGGATTCACTGTGCGATGTCATTGAAAGAATAAAAAATTAGGTTGTTAATAATTTAGCATTTAGTGAAATCTCAGTGGTGCATTCTTAAACGGTGGGTCTGATCTTGGAAAACGGCCCAGATTCTGCTCCATGGGACAGAGAAGCAAAGTACAGTACAGGAACGGGCCCTTTGGCCCACGATGTTTGTGCCGAACATGTTGCCAGGTTATTTCACCTGCCTGTATGTGATCTGTATCCCTCTAATCCCTGCACTTCCACGTGCCTGTCTAAAAGCCTCTTAAACCCCACTATGGTATCTGTCTCCAAATATGTTAATCAAATATTATTGATGTGATCCGAATGTGAACTAACCAAATGCGGCACTGTATTCAGCAACTCTAACGCTGCATCATGGTGCTGCCCAACGTTGGGTGATGGACACAATATGCGAGTGGCTACATGGATCTGCACAGTGGCAGCACGGTGGTGGAGTGGTAGAGCTACTGCCTGACAGCTCCAGAGACTCGGGTTCGATCCCGACTATGGGTGCTGTCTATACGGAGTTTGTACGTTCTCCCCGTGACTGCATGTGTTTTCTCCGGGTGTACAGGTTTGTAGGTTAATTGGCTTCGGTAAAGATTGTAAATTGTCCCGAGTGTGTAGGATAGTGCTAGTGCACAGGGATCACTGGTCGGCGCGGACTCAGTAGGCCGAAGGGCCTATATCTCTAAATTAAATTAAACTAAAAAAAATCTGACTCGCGAGGGGATCTTGGTCTAAGCTCACTAGTACTCCCCAAAGCGAAGGAATCAACCTTGATCTGGCTTCCTGAAAATCAATGGCGATGGCAAAGACTCTCCCAACTGCAATGCAGAATTTCCTGACCTTGTCACTGTACCAGAACTCTGGCCAATCCCAGAGACGCGGGCACTGCTGAGTTGGCCATAAAGCACAGTTTTGTGGCTCTGGGCCAGTCTTCTCAGGTTCTCATTGTTATTGATCTGTTGGCTTCAAATACGCCAATTTCAGAGACAATAGAAGAAGGAAATGATTCAATCCTTACTCCAAGTACTTAATTTAGTTTAGACATACAGCAGGGAAACAGGTCCTCTGCTCACCTTGTCCACGCTGACCATCGATCACCAGTTCACACTAGCTCTATGTTACCCCCACACTACCATCCACACCTTATACACTAGGGGCAATTTATAAAGGGCCAATTAACCTACAAACCCGCACATTTAGTTTAGAGATACAGCAAGGAAACAGACCCTTCGGCCCAAGTCCCCTCGGATCAACAATCCCCATACATTAGCACTATCCAACACACACCAGGGACAATTTACAGAAACCAATTGACCTACAAACCTGAACATCTTTGGGATGTGTAGGAAACCGAGGTACCCGGAGAAAACCCACGCGGTCACGGGGAGAACGTACCAACTCCGTACAGACAGCACCCGTAGTCAGGATCGAACCCTGGTCTCTGGTGATGTAAGGCAGCAACTCTACCCCTGCTCCACTTTGCCACCCATCTTTGGCAATCGGTTTAATAGGATCATAGAATCGCACTGCACAGGAGCAGACCCTTTCGTTCCAAGACCTCCATGCCAATCATGTTCTCTGCCTACGCTAATCCTATTTGCCACCTTTAAGCCCCTATCCTTCTACACCTTTCCTAAACAAGTGCCTGTGCAGATGCCTCTTAAACATTGGAATTGTTTCTGTCTCCACCACCTCCGATATTAAATTCATCAGAGCATAAGTAGGCCATTCAGCACATCGAGTCTTCTCCACCATTTGATCATGGCTGATCTATCTTTCCCTCTCAACCCCATTTTCCTGCCTTCTTCCCATAACCTTTGACAACTTTACTAATCAAGTACCTGTCAATCTCTGCTTTAAAAATACCCAAAGACTTGGTCTCCACAGCTGTCTGTGGCAATGAATTCCACAGATTCACCACCCTCAGGCTGAAGAAATTCCTCCTCATCTCCTTTCTAAAGGTACGTCCTTTTATCCTGAGGCTTTGCCCTTGGATCCCAGACTCTCCCATGTGTGGAAACACCCTCTCCACACCCACTCTATCTGGGCCTTTCATTACTCGGTGAGTTTCTATGAGCCCTCCCCCCTCATCCGTCTAAACTCCAGCGGGTACAGGTCCAGAGCCGTCAAACGCTCATACGTTAACCCAATCATCCCCGGGATCGTTCCCATAAACCTCCACTGGACCCTCTCCAGTGGCAACACGTTACTCCTCAGATATGGGCAGCTTATGGTAGCAGCTTGTTCCAGACACGTACCAACCACTGCCCACTGGAGTGCTCAATGCCCTTGCCTTCAACACTATCTAGATGTATTGAAACTGATTTAGTCATTTAAAGATTGGGATACTGCTTGTGCAACGTTGAACAATTTCAGTGTACAATATGAGTCACCCGTCTCACAATTCAGGATCTGCCTTAAGCATTCATCTGTGATTCACCTCACGCATCATATATCACAATTAATAAATTCTCTGATACCTGCTTGGATCGCAACATGACCATCAATATTACGTTATACTATCATGCACTAACATGCCACTCAAGATCTTCATGAGTAATGAATTTTCCAACAAACTCCTGCTGTTTTAGTTTAGTTTAGTTTAGTTTAGTTTAGTTTAGTTTAGTTTAGTTTAGTTTAGTTTAGTTTAGTTTAGTTTAGAGAAACAGCGTGATAACAGTGCTTCGGTCCACCGAGTTCACGCTGATCAGAGATCCCTCATACGTTAGCAATATCTTACATTCCAGGGACAATTTCCAAAAGCCAATTAAACCTACAAACCCACTGGAATGTGAACTGAATGCTTTTTATGCTCACTTCGAGCAGAAGGCCAATAGGGCAGTAACACCTGGCTCTTCAGTGTGCCTCTTCCCAGGGTGACTGTTGCAGAGGTTAGATCGGCCATCCCGAGGTTAAACCCACGAAAAGCAACTGGCCCAGACGGAGTTCCTGGCCTTGTCCTTAGTAGCTGCGCAGGCCACAGTTTAAGAATAAGGGGTAGGCCATTTAGAACGGAGATGAGGAAGAACTTTTTCAGTCAGAGAGTGGTGAAGGTGTGGAATTCTCTGCCTCAGAAGGCAGTGGAGGCCAGTTCGTTGGATGCTTTCAAGAGAGAGCTGGATAGAGCTCTTAAGGATAGCGGAGTGAGGGGGTATGGGGAGAAGGCAGGAACGGGGTACTGATTGAGAGTGATCAGCCATGATCGCATTGAATGGCGGTGCTGGCTCGAAGGGCTGAATGGCCTACTCCTGCACCTATTGTCTATTGTCTATTGTCTATTGACCAGCTAGCGGGAGTATTGGCAGACATCTTTAATCTCTCCCTACTCCGTTCTGAGGTACCCACCTGCTTCAAGAAGATCACCATAATTCCAGTGCCGAAGAAAACCAAGCCCTCATGCCTAAACAACTGCCGTCCATTGGCCTTGACATCCACCATCATGAAATGTTTTGAGAGGCTAGTCATGCCTCTCATAACGAGCATATGAGTTATGCTAGTTACCTCATATGCTCGTTATGAGGCGTAACTAGCCTCTCAAAACATTTCATGAAGGTGGATATCAAGGCCACTGGACGGTTGTCGTTTGTGGTATTTTAAAATATAAAGGGCGGCACAGTGGCAAAGCTGGTAGTGCTGCTGCCTCTTAGGCCAAAGACCCAGTACGATCCTGATCTCAGGTGCTGTCTGTATGCAGTTTGCACATTCTCCCTGTGACCGTATGGGTTTCCTCCGATGCTCATGGGTTTCCACGCTGTATCTCTAAACTAACTTGATCTAACAAAAAGGGGCTCGTGTAAGTAGGATTGAGAATAGGCCATTCACAGAGCTGAGCAAGTGGGTGACTCATGGCTGGGCCTGGTCATGTGAAAGCTCCTGGCCATCTGTCTGCAGCAAGAACTTGACAATTCTGGCAGAGTCCCAATTGAGAGTGGAGCCACAGTGGAGAAACACATATCTTATCGGCAATCTTATCGAGAAGCAATAAAAATGTAAATTTTAATTAATTTAGTTTAGTTTAGTTTTGAGATACAGCGTGGAAACATAAGTTTATAAGTTCATAAGTTCTAGGAGCAGAACAGGCCATTCGGCCCATCAAGTCTACTCCGCCATTCAATCATGGCTGATCTATCTTTCCCTCTCAACTCCATTCTCCTGCCTTCTCCCCATAACCCCTGACACCCGTCCGAATCAAGAATTTATCTATTTCTGCCTTAAATATATCCATTAACTTGGCCTCCATAGCCATTTTGTGGGAATGAATTCCACAGATTCACCACCCTCTGACTAAAGAAACTCCTCCTCATTTCCTTCCTAAAGGAACGTCTTCTTATTCTGAGGCTATGGTTCTAGACCTAGAAACAGGCCTTTCAGCCCACCGAATCCACGCCGACCAGCGAAGCCGTACATTAGCACTAACTTACACACACTCGGAACAATTTACAATTTTCCCGAAGCCAATTAACCTACAAACCTGTACGTCTTTGGAGTGTGGGAGGAAACCGGTGCACCCGGAGAAAACCCACGCGGGTCTCTGGCGCTAGAAGGCAGCGACTCTACCACAGCGCCACCATTGGTCATTCTGCCAACACTTTAGAAAAAGATGCAACTTTTGCTTTTATCTTACATGCCCAAAATTTGATACTTACATGGTGAATATTTATTTGGTTTTATATTTAACAAGAAAGGCCATGATGGATGCTACGCCAGTAGAGGGCGCTATTCTATTGAGCAATATTATCATGTTTTTATAATCTGTTGAAAAAACTGATCCAGAATACTCTCTGTATTGACGTGGATGATACCTGAACCCAATGCATGAAACCAGTGGAACTGATTAATATGTTTACTTAAAGGGTGAATGCTTTCAAAACCTCCTTATCTGTCTGTGGTTCTGCCATCAGGGATCACTGGGGGCGCATTCCAAGGTCCCTCTGCTCCTCTGTACTTCCCAGGGTCCTATCATTTATTGTATAGTTTAGTTGAGTTTAGTTTGGAAATAGCATGGAAACAGGCCCTTCAGCCCACCGAGTCCATGCTGACCAGCGATCACCCCGTGCACCAGTACTATCCTACGTTGTGATACTCCCTGCCTCAGCCACCTCCTCTGGCAGCTCGTTCCATACGCTCAATATCCTCTGTGTGAAATCGTCAGATTAAATCTTTCTCCCTTCACCTTAAACCTATGCCCTCTGGTTCTCGATTCACCGATGCTGTGTGTCTACCTGATCTATTCCACTCATGATTTTGTACACCTCTATAAGATCACCCTGCATCTTCCTGTGCTCCAAGGAATAGGGTCCCAGCCTGCTCAACCTCTCCCTTTAACACAGGCCCTCAAGTCCTGCCGACATTCTTGTAAATCTTCTAGTAAATCACTTATTCTATGTTATCCCCCTTTCCCATCGATTCCCTACACACTCAGGGCAAGTTGCAGAGGCTAATTAACCTACAAACCCGCACGTCTTTTGGTCGTGCGGGGAAACCGGAGCGTCCGGAGAAAACCCACGCGGTCACAGGGGGAACGTGTAAACTCCACATGGACAGCACCCATAGTCAAGATGGAACCCGGGACTCTGGCGCTGTGAGGCAGCAGCCCTACCGCTGCACCACCCAAAATTGGGTGATGAGCACAATATGCGAGTGGCTACATGGGGCCACAGAGCAGATAGAGGTCAGAGAAAACTCCGATGACTGACCCACGGGGAGGATGGAACCCGGGTTCTCTGGCGCTGTGAGGCAGCAGCTCTACCCGCTGCACCACTGTGCCGCCCTTCTCCGCTCCCTGGCATTATGCATCATGTGCCATGTATGGGCAGTTTTGTTGATTGAATCTTTCAATCAGGAGCCTACTTAATGTCTGCAAATGTCACAAAGCACCAAGATCACTGAACCATCCTGGAGCACAGTCCTGAACTACTATCTAGATCCTCGCACTACCTTTGATCAGACTTTATCTTGCACTAAACGTTATTCACGTTATTCCCTTCATCATGCATCTGTACACTGTGGACGGCTCGATTGTAATCATGCGTGGTGTTTCCGCAGACTTGTTAGCACGCAACAAAAGCTTTTCACTGTACCTCGCTCGGTACACGTGACAATAAGCGAAACTAAACTAGGCTGAAATTAACTAAAATAAATTAAACTAAAATAAACTAAAACAAAATAAACTGAAATAAAATAAAATTAACTAAAGTAAACTAAATTATGTGATTTTAAGGGATCAATAAAGAATATTCCCCAACATTCAGTGAGAAACCTTAACACTGGCATTTACAAGAAAGACTGCAGCTATTCCAGAAACACAAAACCATTGCTTCCTCTCCACATGCGCCCCTCCCTTCCAGATTTCAAATTCGTCAGTCCATAAATATTCCCTGTCCTCTCTGCCAGAGCACGTGCTTGTTTGTGCTGCAAGCGTCTTGTTTTCAGTTTGGTTTCCCAGAAATGCTGCTAGGTTTCCTTTCCCCTCTGCTCTGACTACTGTGTGGATTGTGAATGCTGATTTAACACTTACAGTTTAATGTCAAATGAATCAATGGTTCAGAGGATATTACAGTCACATATATGCAACTAAACATTACACAGTGAAACTCACTTTGCAGATACTGCCGCTGCTGCCATATTTGGCGCCATTTCATCGGGTTCACAGTCCCGGCCTGGCCAGGTGTAGCCGTGGTGTACTCTGCCGCTGCTCCACCACTGCTGTAGGCCGTGTGCGGCCCACGTGCTCGGCCTCTTGGAGCGGCGCCCGTTCCAGCCGAGCCCCAGGCTGCTGCAGGGCCTCCAGCGGCCCACACCCCATCGAAGTCGTGCACTCCCTCCTACACTCTCTCTCTCTGCTCAGCGGCCCTCCACTCTGGGGGGGCAAGCCGGGCCTGCAGTTGGGTCCCCGGTCCGCGGCGCGGGTCCTCGATCCGTGACGGGAGAGCTGGGCTTTCCGGGTCGGCCCTCAGTCTCGGGGCTGCAGCTCCTCAGGAACCTCAGCTGCCAAAGTGGCCCAGCTCTATTGCAACAGCGTATATAATTAACCTCATCTGTAAGTATTCTAAACACCACCAGTGTAAAATGTGTGGGCAACATTTACCTTTGATTAGAGGTGGTTTAGTTTAGTTTAGAGATTCAGAAACCACCGGGTTATGACCTTCATCGCAAGCAATGGCTCACCCTGAACAGGATCCGCACCCTCCATGCAAGAACAGCCCATCACCTGCACAAGTAGGGGAATGACAGACAGCCCTGCTTGCGACTGCAGATATCCAGACCAGACTAGCCCACACATCGTGAATGACTGCTCACTGAGGCTTTTCCCTGGTGGCATCAAGGTCTTCCACCCAGCAACTGATGCTGCCCTGGCCTGGATCTCTACCCTTGACCTACAACTTTAGGCTGTGCACGCCATATGCAACAAGAAGAAGAAGTTCCGAGAAACAGCGTGGAAACAGGCCCTTCGTCCCACCGAGTCTGCGCCAACCTGTACACTATTTCTATCCTACACATTAGGGACAATTTACAGAAGCAAATTAAACTACAAACCCGCACATCTTTGGGATGTGGGAGGAAACCGGAGCACCCAGAGAAAACCCACGTGGCCACAGCAAGAATGTGCAAACTCCATACAGACAGCACTTGTAGTCAGAATCGAACCCGGGCCTCTGGTGCTGTGAGGCAGCAACTCTAATGCTGCACCACCTTGCTGCTGCAAATCTTTGAATTGTTTCCTATGGAATACCAGAGGTTGAGGGGAGACCTGATAGAAGTATATAACATCATGAGGGACATAGATAGGGTTGACACTCAGAACCTTTTTCCAAAGATGCTAATATTGTTACTGAACCGTATCAAAAAAACAGAATGTCACTGTACTTAGGTACGCCTTACAATAAAGTACCATTCCATCAAAGACTAGAGGGCAAGGCTTTATGGAGAGAGAGGCAAGGTTTAACAGAGATGTGCAGGGCAGTTTTGTTTTCTAGAGGGTGGCGGGTGCCTGGATCACCACCAGAGGTGATGGTGGAGGCAGATAGGAGTGGCATTTCAGAGGCTTTAAGATAGGCACATGGATAAGCAGGGAATGGAGGGCTGTAGATCACTTACAGGCTGATGAGATTAGTTTATCTTGGCAAAGACAGATACAAAGTGCTGGAGTAACTCAGCGGGCCAGGCAGCATTTCTGGAGAATAAGGATGGGTGAAGTTTCGAGTTGCGATTGCCTATCCTTGTTCTCCAGAGATGCTGCCTGACCTGCTGAGTTACTCCGGCACTTTGTGTCTATCTTTTGTATAAACCAGCATCTCCAGTTCTTTGTTTGTACAGTTTACTTTGGCTTGCCATCATGTTTGGCACAGATACTGTAGGCCGAAGGGGCCTGCACTGGGCCATGTTTTATGATTTGCCTGTACTGAAAGTTGCAATTTTAGCCTTTTCACCTTTATTTTTAGTGGCATCTGTCATTCTTGTTCCGCCAAACAGATATATGATTGATCACCAGGCGGCACAGATATCACACACATCAGCGAAGAGGAAGGGAGGAGGTGGACCATGGGTACAGCAGTAGAGCAGCAGGAATCACAGAGGGGGATGGTGGGGTTAATAAGGTAGAACACTAAGGTAGAACTCTACGCTGCCTCGCCAAGGCCAGCAGCATAATCAAGGACAAGTCACACCCTGGTCACTCCCTCTTCTCCCCTCTCCCATCGGGCAAAAGGTACAGAAGTGTGAAAACGCACACCTCCAGATTCAGGAGCAGTTTCTTCCCAGCTGTTATCAGGCAACTGAACCATCCTACCAACAATTGCAGTGCTGAACTACTATCCACCTCATTGGTGACACTCGGACTATCCTTGATCGGACTTTATCTTGCACTAAACATTATTACCTTATCTCTACACTGTAAATGGTTCAATTGTAATCATGTAGAAAGTCTTTCCACTGACTGGTGAACATGAAACAAAAGCATTTCATTGTATCTCGGCACATGTGACAATAAACTAGACTGAACCGTGGGAGCACTAATAACATATCATATTCCGCTTGGGTAACTTACAACCTAAGCTGGTCCGAGGAGCAAAAATAGGCCATTTGGCCCATCGAGTCTAGCTTGCCATTCAATCGTGGCTGATCTATCTTTCCCGCTCAACCCCATTCTTCTGCCTTCTCCCCCTAACCCTCGACACCTTGACAACCTAATGGTATGAACATTGAATTCTCTGATTTTTGTTAACTAACATACAAATGAAACTTGTTTTTCTTCCCTTTCTGCCCTTTTCCCTCGATGGGCCGAATGGCCCAATTCTACTCCCACGTCTTATGATTTTATGATCTTGTGTTGCCACATACGGGAATAATAAACTTATTTTGTGCACTAATCCGATACCAGGTGTGACTATTTATTGATTCCTGGTGATAATGTGACGACATCGTAACAGGAAGACGGATCTGTTTGTAAAAATAATTGAGTATGTATGGTCACTTTGACAAAACTGGAACATGAGAGAGGTTAGAGACAGACAGCAAATCTATCGATCAAGACGTACAGGTATGTAGGTTAATTGGCTGGGCAAATGTTAAAAAAATTGTCCCTAGTGCGTGTAGGATAGTATTAATGTGCTGAGCGGCGCGGACCCGGTGGGCCGAAGGGCCTGTTTCCGCGCTGTATCTCTAAATCTAAAATAAAAGACTGATATTATTTCTGATGAAGGGTCACAGACCCAAAATCTCTTTCCACAGATGTGATGCTAGGATTCATTTTGAGAGGACAGTAACATAAAAGCAATGAGGGAACGTTGAGGCATTATAATGCCCTGATGAGGCCACATTTGATGATGATGATACTTTGTCACTTGTAACTAGCTAGGTGCAGTGAACTTCTTTGTTTTTGCTGACTAATATTAATCAAGAATCTATCTATCTCTGCCTTAAAAATAACCACTGTCTTGGCCTCTACAGCCTTCTGTGGCAAAGAATTCCACAGATTCACCACCCTCTGACTAAAGAAATTTTTCCTCATCTCCTTCCTCAAAGAATGTCCTTTAATTCTGCGACTATGGCCTCTAGTGCTAGACTCTCCCACTAATGGAAACATCCTCTCCACATCCACTCTATCCAAGCCTTTCACTATTCTGTGTGTTTCAATGAGGTCCCCCCCTCATTCTTCAAAACTCCAGCGAGAACAGGCCCAGTGCCAACAAACGCTCATCATAGGTTAACCTACTCATTCCTGGGATCATTCTTGTAAACCTCCTCTGGACCCTCCCCAGAGCCAGCACATCCTTCCTCAGATACGGTGCCCAATAATTGCCTAACATCAAAATGGCGGGACTGTCGTATGTTGAAAGGCTGCAGCGATTGGGCTTGTATACACTGGAATTTAGAAGGATGAGGGGGGATCTTATTGAAACATATAAGATAATTAGGGGATTGGACACATTAGAGGCAGATAACATGTTCCCAATGTTGGTGGAGTCCAGAACAAGGGGCCACAGTTTGAGAATAAGGGGTAGGCCATTTAGAACGGAGATGAGGAAGAACGTTTTCAGTCAGAGGGTGGTGAAGGTGTGGAATTCTCTGCCTCAGAAGGCAGTGGAGGCCAGTTCGTTGGATGCTTTCAAGAGAGAGCTGGATAGAGCTCTTAAGGATAGCGGAGTGAGGGGGTATGGGGAGAAGGCAGGAACGGGGTACTGATTGAGAGTGATCAGCCATGATCGCATTGAATGGCGGTGCTGGCTTGAAGGGCTGAATGGCCTACTCCTGCACCTATTGTCTATTGTCTATTGTCTAAAACTATTTTGATCATGCTAAATGAGATGAATCATGTGCAGGCAGATGAGATAAGTTTATCTTGGCATTATGTTCGGCGCACACATTGTGGGCAGAAGGGCAGGTACGTGTGCTGCACTTTTCTCTGTTCTGTTTTTCGCTTGTGCAATGCAAGTGCATAATCATTGATCCACAACCACATTAAACGGAATATTTTGTTCAACTTGCACACTGTTCAGTATCTCCACTATTTTATAAACCTCTGTCAAGATTTTCTGATCAATATTTTTGAGATTTTGAGCCTCAGACCGTGGGCGGCCCAGTGGCGCAGCGGTAGAGTTGCTGCCTTACAGCACTTGCAGTGCCAGAGACTTGGGTTTGATCTCGACTACGGGCGCTTGTCTGTACGGAGTTTGTACGTTCTCCCCGTGACCTGCGTGGGTTTCCTCCGAGATCTTCGGTCTCCTCTCCACATTCCAAAGAAGTACAGGTTTGTAGGTTAATTGGCTTGGTATACGTGTAAATTGTCCCTCGTGTGTGTTAATGTGCAGGGATCGTTGGTCGGGGCGGACACGATGGGCCGAAGGGCCTGTTTTCATGCTGTATCTCTAAAACAAAACAAAAAAGTTATTTTGGTTTGCCTATGTAGCAAAGTATTTAAACAGCAAAGCTTTCTCTTGGCTCATGTCTCTGAAGCTCCAAAATCCTTTACCGCATGAAGAGACTAAGGGTGAACTGCCTGAAGACCACAAAACCATCAAGCCATTGTTAGCTCTGGATGTGCTCTGTCTCCTGAGGGGAAATGGAGGGGATTGACCATATCGGTCTTACTCCAGCCAGAATGTTGACCTCATCTGGCACATTGCCAGGACCGTCCAGTAGACAATAGAAAGTTGCCTGGAGGGTGATGAGGTTGGTCCTTCTAGTGCGCTCTTTCCAACTTGCTTGGAATGTCAGTGCCAAACTCAGGACTACACTGCATGGTCATAAGGTCACAAGGTCATAAGTGATTGGAGCAGAATTAGGCCATTCAGCCCATCAAGTCAATCATGGCTGATCTATCTCTCCCTCCTAACCCCATTCTCCTGCCTTCTCCCCATAACCCCTGACACCCGTACAAATCAAGAATCTATCTCTGCCTTAAAAATATCCATTGACTTGGCTTCCACAGCCTTCTGTGGCAAAGAATTCCACAGATTCACCCCCCATATCAGGGGATAAACAGTGGGAAACATATTGAGGTTGACATCAGTCGCTGTTTGAAGATCACCAACTCGACTGAAAGCAGCTGGTCTCACCTCAGAACGACCCATCGTGAAATGATTGTTGCTGAGAAGTTCAAAAATCCAGGAATACCTGTGATGGAATGCACTCAAACAAGTTGTGAGCTAGGCAATTGATCTACTGCGTCATGCCATCTTACCCAACCACGTATGCTTACGGTATGTAAGAGATCAACGTATAAGGGAAATGTTCATAATACAGTCAACATTGCTGAGTGCGAAGAAGGGTTCTGACCAGAAACGTCAACCATCCTTTTTCTCCAGAGCTGCTGCCTGACCTGTTGAGTTACTCCGGCACATTGTATCTATTTAAGATTGCTGAATGTATGATACAATATTTAAACCATGGTAACTGCTAGTACATAAAATATTGGCCGTGCCGGTATAAGTGTGTGTGTAAATATTTTTAATGGAAGTAACCTCTGTGAAATAAACAGTCTGAAGAAGGGTCTCGACCCGAAACGTCACCCATTCCTTCTCTCCCGAGATGCTGCCTGACCTGCTGAGTTACTCCAGCATTTTGTGAATAAATCGATTTGTACCAGCATCTGCAGTTATTTTCTTATACTCTGTGAAATAAACTACACTTATAAAATCTCACTCTGATATTTTCAAACAACATTTCATCAAGGCCATTCAGCCCATCGTGACCTTAGACAGCTCTCTGGACAATTCCATAAATCTCAAGCTCCTCTTTATTTCCTTGCAGCCTGTTATCTCTCACATGCACGTGAGGTTCACCCTGACTTTCCTGCTGCCCTCTTACCTGCACGAGAAGTTATTTACGTAAGCAAGTTAACCTGACCAGCTCCACAAGGAAGAAATGGCAGAAGCCAGGGAAAACTCAGGGAGAATGTTCACAGGGCAGCACGATGGTACAGCGGGTAGAGTTGCTGCCTCACAACGCCAGCAACCCAGGTTCAATCCTGACCTCGGGTGCTGTGGTGTTTGCCCGTTCTCACTGTGACCACGTGGGTTTCCTCCGGGTGCTCCGGTTTCCTCTCACATCCCAAAGGGGTGCAGGTTTGAAGGTTAATTGGCTTCGGTAAATTGTCCCGAGTGTGTAGGATAGAGCGAGTGTAGTGATCCCTGGTCGGCTCGGACTCGGTGGGCCGAAGTTTCCACGCTGTATCTCTAAACTAAAGTTTATCGGCCTGTTATGCGGTGCAAGTAAGAATCTCATTGTTCCGTTTTCAGTACTTATGACAATTAAACACTCACTCGTGACTCCTGCCTTGACTCTTGACTCTTGAAAAATATCCACCTTACTTTCCTCAGTTTTTATCAATAATCTTATTTAGCCACATTAATAATTGGCCCAAAATATGTGGTGAAAGATGAAAGATTACAATGCGTTTTTGATGAATATTAAAACTTCCTAATAATTATATATTTTTTTAATGCTCCAAGTTATTTTTTGTGGTATTAAAAAAACATGTAGGTATATTCAGAAGTAGATAAATACTTCCTACCTCTATGGTAGCTCTAAGACTCTAGCCTTGCCCAGAAAAATATGATTATCTCAGCCTCCGATCATATTTTTCTGGGCAAGGCTGGCTTTACAAGCAGCATTTAATGCTCATTTATTTCATTAAGATCTTCAACACAGGAAGCCGGTTTTCCCCTAAAAAATGACGCTGTAAATTCAGACCTTAAGGAGAGATTAGTGGTGAGTGACCTATTGTTGTTGTTGTGGTAAACAAGTCCAAGAGAAGATTTCAGAGCACATTTAAAAACCATTAGTTCAGTTTAGTTTATTGTCACCTGCACCGAGGTACAGTGAAAAGCTTTCTTGGCGCGTGCTAACCAATCAGCGGAAAGACAATACATGATTACAATCAATTCATTTCAGTGTATAGATACATGATAAGGGAATAAGGTTTAGTGCAAGGTAAAGCTAGCAAAGTCCGGTCGAGGATAGTCTGAGGGACAATAGAGGGAGATAGTAGTTCAGCACTGCTCTCTGGTTGTGGATTTAGGAATGGTAATTAATGGAAACATAGAATGTTTCTGTGCATATGACAGATTAAAGCAGGTGATGATCATTTTCACTACATTTCCTAGCCTTCTGTGGCAAGGAATTCCACAGATTCACCACCATCTAGCGAAAGAGGATTGTCTTTTCACGCACTGGATAGCATGCAACAAAAGCTTTTCACTGTACCTCGGTACATGAGACAATCATCTAAACTAAACTAAACTCTCTCTAAAAAAGAAATGCCAAATCATTAACTGAATTTCAATTCCAGAGCAACTATGATGGGATTTGCAACTCAGCTCTGTGCATTACTAGCACATATCCTATTTCTTAATCCAATCTTCTACCCGTTCTTTTTATTAAAATTAAAAACACATGAATTTATCATGATAAATAACAATATAATGGAGGCATAAGGAACTGCAGATGCTGGAATAATGAGCTGTGTTCTTCCAACAATATGATGATTCAGGGCACATGTATTCTCTTGTTGTGAAGTCCAACATCCCAGTTAGACTGGTTCTGGCCACCAAACAGTATTTACTGATTCAAGATACTATCGGTATCGGCACAGCAGTAGAGTTTCTGCCTTATAGCACCGGAGACCCGGGTTCAATCCTGACCATGAGTGCTGTCTATATGGAGTTTGTACATTATCCCCGTGACCTGCATGGGTTTTCTCCGGGATCTCTGGTTTCCTCTCACACTCCAACGATATAAAGGTTTGCAGGTTAATTGGCGTGGTAAAATTGTAAATTGTCCCTCATGTGCGTAGGATAGTTCATAAGATCATAAGTTCATAAGTGATAGGGCCCACTAAATCTTCTCCGCCATTCAATCTGGAGTACTGTGTGCAGTTTTGGTCTCCAAATTTGAGGAAGGATATTCTTGCTATTGCGGGCGTGCAGCGTAGGTTTACTAGGTTAATTCCTGGAATGGTGGGACTGTCCTATGTTGAAAGACTGGAGCGACTAGGTTTGTATACACTGGAATTTAGAAGGATGAGAGGGGATCTTATCGAAACGTATAAGATTATTAAGGGGTTGGACATGTTAGAGGCAGGAAACATGTTCCCAATGTTGGGGGAGTCCAGAACCAGGGGCCACAGTTTAAGAATAAGGGGTAGGCCATTTAGAACTGAGATGAGGAAAAACTTTTTTAGTCAGAGAGTTGTGAATCTGTGGAATTCTCTGCCTCAGAGGGCAGTGGAGGCCAATTCTCTGAATACATTCAAGAAAGAGCTAGATAGAGCTCTTAAGGATAGTGGAGTCAGGGGGTATGGGGAGAAAGCAGGAACGGGGTACTGATTCATAGCTGATCATAGCTGATCTAGTGTCAGTGTGCTGGGGCCGCTGGTCGGCGAGGACTCAGTGGGCTGATGGGCCTGTTTCCGTGCAGTATCTCTAAACTAAAATAACTAAAAACACAAAGTGCTGGGTGTACACAGTGGGTCAGGTAGCATCTGTGGAGGGGATAGACAGGTAGCATTTCAGGTCAAGATCCTTCTTCGTCCTGATTGAAGGCAAGGATTAGGCGGAGGATGAAGTCCATGGCCGGTATGGGTGAGTGATACCCAGAAGTGTGGGAATCACTGAGCAAGGGGCAGAAGGTACTGGTGCATTGAAGAGAGTGTAGAAGGCAGTGCACAGAGGGACAACTGTTGCTAGAATCAGAGTGGATGGAGCATAGATACCTTAGATCCTGGTCTGAGGATCTGAAGAAGGGTCACGACCCAGAACATCGCCGATCAATGGTGATCAATGGTCAGTGTGGACTTGGGGGGCTGAATGTCCCTTTTCCTTGCAGTATCTCGAAACTAAACTAAACCATCCATTGTATAGGAAGGAACTGCAGATGCTGGTTTACACCAAAAATAGACACAAAATGCTGGAGTAACTCAGCGGGTGAAGCAGCATCTCTGGAGAGAAGGAATGGGTGATGTTTCAGGTTGGGACTCTTCTTCATACTGAGAGGGGAGAGGGAGAACAGAGATATGGAAGGGTGAGGTGTGAAAATGACAGATCAAAACTGAAGGTGCTTAGGGAGACGTAGAATTTTTCTGTGAATATGACAGATCAAAGCAGATGTTGATCATTTTCACTACATTTCCTGGATCACCGTCTGCTTTGATCTATCATTTTCACAGAACCGTTCTACACTTCCTGAAACATCCACTCCCCTCCCCAGATGCTGCCTGGCCCGCTGAGTTCCTCCAGCACTTTGTACTTTGCACAAGATTCCGGCATCTGCAGTTCCTTGAGTCTCCGGAATTTACTTAATTGCTGTTCTTAAAGGAAAGGACAGCCTATGACCGCAGGAGACAAGAGCAGCGGTATTCCAGAGAGCCGGCCCATGATGTGAACGACCGCAGCCCCTCGTGTACTTGTTTGGACATCTAGTGCCGCTGAGTTACTCCCAGCAATTTTGTGTCTATCTTCGGTTGAAACCAGCATCTGCAGTTCCTTCCTACACATCTAGTGGCGTTTGAATGCAGCTTGTTTAGGTGCTCCCACCCGGATACAGACAGAGACGGATAAGTATGTGTCCACAGCCAAAGTCGGACTTGCCCAACGTGGGATTCTAAAACAATGACACAATTATTTCTGCTCTGGAGGGACGCGGGGGAAGCTCATTTCTACACATTGTTTGTCGCGGGCAGGGAAGTGAGCTGGGTAGGAGCCAACACGGCTATTCACTGGCACATTAACCCATGCCAGGAAGTGTTTGGACGCTCCTGATCCACAGAGAGCAGCAGTCTATATTTCTATATTCACACGAGTCGCCGTGCCACCGTGGGCAATGGAGCAAGGGCTTAAACCGAAGATAGACACAAAATGCTGGAGTAACTCAGCGGCTCAGGCGGCATCTCTGGGGAGAAGGAATAGGTGACCTTTCTCTGGTCGAGATCTTTCTTCACTCAGACTGTATCTTCACATTTTGTCCACCTGACCCGCTGAGTTACTCCAGCTTTTTGTGTCTATCAAATGATTTAATATAATTGTTGTCCACACTGTGGACATTAGTCTACTCTAATCACAGAGTTGTGAATCTGTGGAATTCTCTGCCTCAGAGGGCAGTGGAGGCCAATTCTCTGAATGCATTCAAGAGAGAGCTGGATAGAGCTCTTAAGGATGGCGTAGTCAGGGGGTATGGGGAGAAGGCAGGAACGGGGTACTGATTGAGAATGATCAGCCATGATCACATTGAATGGCGGTGCTGGCTCGAAGGGCCGAATGGCCTCCTCCTGCACCTATTGTCTATTATCTATTATCTCTCACCGCCCGGTTCAACGGACGCAGCCTAATCTGTACCCCAACATATCGCTCCTTGTCCCTCTGGTATTCTCGCTATTCACCGCTAGACGGGTTTCCCCCACATTGTGAAGCAGCCACCCACAGCTCTGAATATTCTGGGATTCCCAGTCACTACCACCTACCTCCCGTATCTCATTCAGTTGCTGGAGTTTCCACCATGTAATCATGGCAAATTCCTTAAAGCCGCACATAACAATATCACATATTGACATAAATATCTCCGCTGGACAGAAATAACAGCATTTGCACTGAAGCTCCGACACGATTGCAGGGAAATGTAATCAGTAGAGCCAATATGTTTAGGCGCTAAAAATAGGCAAAATAGGCATAATAAAATTACAAAAAAAGGCACCAAAACGGCATTTATTGACAAATAAAAGGCATGTATTTCCACCACCAAAATATGGCTAAAAATGTGTTTAGCTGTCTGTACATGCTGTGAGACGAAATATTTCTTCTCGTGATTCACTGCTGTCTCACAAGTTGTACGGGAGTGATACATTCTCTACAGACAACTGTGTGCTGGTTTGCAAAGCATGTGAGAAAGCAGTGAATCATGAGAAGAATGAATCAGTGAAGCTTGCAGGGGTAGATCCTACAGGATGCAGACCTCTACAGGCAGGCCAAGTACAAGCTGAGAAGGGGAATCACAGCTGCCAAGGAAAGGTACTCTGAGAAGTTGATGAGCAAGTTCTCAGCTAATGACTCTTCTTCAGTTTGGAAGGGCTTGCAAGAAATCACAATCTATAAGAGGAAAACCGCCCACTCCTTGGACAATCGTCAGCTGTCCAACGACCTGAACGAATTCTACTGCAGGTTCGAGAAACAGAAACTTAACCCTGGTAGCCCCTTCCCCCCTCCCCAACCAACACTTCACACCTACTCACAGCCTAACTCCAGTTTGAAAAGACTGGACCCTTCCCCACCCACCCCTGGACCCTTCCCCACCCTTCCCCAGTGAAGAAAGACACAATGTGCTGGAATAACTCTGGCAACTGGTGCAGAGGTAGAGTGGCTGCTGGAGACCCGGGTTCAATCCTGACTACGGGTGCTGTCTGTACACAGTTTGTACGTTCTCCCCGTGACCTGCGTGGGTTTTCTCCAGGAATTCCAGTTTCCTCCCACATTCCAAAGACGTATAGCTTTGGAAGGCTAATTGGCTTGGTAAAATTGTCAATTGGCCCGAGTATGTAGGATAGTGTTAGTGTATGAGGATCGCTGGTCGGCGCGGACTCGATGGGCCGAAGGGCCTATCTCCGCGCTATATCTCTAAACTAAACTAAACTAAAATCTGGGCACACCCTCATATCGAGACTACGATTGGTATTCAGTATTCTGAAAACAGTGATCTTCAGTTTCACACTTCTTCCCAGCAACCATCCAACCCTTGAACACTGTATGACACTAACCACACCCTAGCTCAGTATCTATTATATTCTATGGACTTTGCGCTATCATGGTCTGGTTAACAAATATTATTCATTATTAATTTATTACATTAAGGATTATTGTGTATGCATTTGTTGTTTTACTGCATTATTGGGCCTGATAAGCGTCACCAAATAAGAATTTAATTGTTCTGTTTCCAGTAGAGATGACAATAATACCCTGACTCTCTTGATTCGTCACACCTTCCTGGCAACTGTCAACTACTTTGTACAAATGAGACCATGAAGAGATGTTACAAAGGTTTAGTTTAGAGGTCTCGCGCTGAAACAGGCCCTTTGGCACACCTTGTCCTCACTGACCAGTGATCCTCCATGCTAACACTATCCTACACATACTGGGGCCAATTCACAATTTTAGCAAGCCATTTAGCCTACAAACCTGTACGTCTTTGAAGTGTGCGAGGAAATGGAGTTCCTGGAGAAACTTTATACTGCCCTGTATAAAAGGTGTACAGTATAAAGCTATGAGTGATTTTGTAAATAGATAAGCAGAGAGGTTATCTATTACTAAATACCAAATCTATTATCTACATATCAAATCTGCTCAATCATCTATGGAGGTAGAGGCTTTGATTGGTTAAATAGTTAAATAGAGTGGAAATAGAGGTCATTCAGGTATGAATGAATTGAGGGATTAAGTGAATGAGTGCTGGAGTCTAAAACACACTTTCTACACCTTATCCACCCCTGGCAATGCAAACCAGGCACTCACCAATACTTCAATCAAAGTCCTATTCAGCTGCATCATGAATTCCTGACTCTTATACTTAATGCCCTGACCCATGAAGGCAAGTATACCATATACATTCTTTGCCACTTTGCCTACTTGTGTTACCACTTTCAGTGAGTTCAGGACTTGGAGTCCAAGATCCCTCTGTATCTCAGCTGTTAAGGGTCATGCTAATAATTTTATTTTTTCTGTAATATGGGACTTTTCGGACCTGAACTTCTTACGGCCAGAAATCTTTAGTCTCTTTTCATCTTTCTCTTGTAGAAAAGTAGCTCAGGTCAAAATGTCCCCCTTCCACAGTCAGTGCTCAGTTTAGTTTAGTGTCACGTGTACCGAGCGAGGCACAGTGAAAAGCTTTTGTTGCGTGCTACCCAGTCAGCGGAAAGACAATGCATGATTAGTACTGAAGTCATGCTTGAAGTCTGGTGCCGAGTTAATGGGTCTGTTCACTTCTATGTAGGATGAACCAAATCTCACGTTCAGAATCTAATTCTCTTCTAAAGGTCAGACAGTACTTCAGTGGGAGATATTTCAGTGTATGCATGATATAAATATAAACCATAACCAGGATGTTGAGGTCAGTGTGATGTGTCATCTCAGTGACATTGAAGAAAGCCTAAGATCTTCCATGGTATTATCTGCTTTTTTTCCTGATGTCAGATCTTGCCACATATTAGCTTCATGGATCCCTGGCGCGTAGCAACAGTGATGTCATCAATAGGATGAACAGCCAATCACGCTGAAGACATTTTGCAGACCGTCAAACATGAAGTCAAAAACATAATTTTTAACCAACATTTTAAACACTTTTTGATGGCTGAAAGTAGGAGCAGGGCATATTAAGTTTTGGTTCGAAGCTGTACCATTGTAAACAAACCTAAAATAAATACACAAAGTGCTGGAGTAACTCAGCGGGTCAGACGGCATCTCAGAAGGAAATGGATAGGCAACGTTTTGGGTCAGGGCCTTTCTTTAGAAGTCGGTCCAGATGGAATGAATTTATGAATTTATAATTTTGTTTTCCCTTTTACCGCTAATACTCCCTGGAGTGTTATAGATTCCCAGACTGAACATTTTGGTTCTGCTTTGTATTATTACTATTGGACTATAGAACAGCACAGCACATAACAAGCCCTTCGGCCCATAATATCAAACATGATAAGAAGGGTCTTGACCCGAAACGTCACCCATTCCTTTCTCCAGAGATGCTGCCTGGCCCGCTGAGTTACTCCAGCATTTTGTGTCCATCCTCAGTTTAAACCAGCATCTGAAGTTCCTTCTTACACATGATACCAAGACCAACACTATCTGCCTGCACATAATCCATATCCCTCCAATCCCTGCGTATTCATGTGCCTATCCAAAAGTCTCTTGATTGCCACTGTCATATCGGCCTGAGTTACTCCGGCACTTTGTGTCTTAATTTTGTAAGCCAGCATCCGTTCAGTTTAGTTTATTGTCACATGTGCCGAGGTACAGCAAAAAGATTTTTGTTGCGTGCTATCCAGTCAGTGGAAAGACAATACACGCTTACAATTGAGCCATTTACAGAGTATGGATACATGATAAGGGAATAACGTTTAGTGCAAGGTAAAGTCCGATCAAAGATAGTCTGAGGGTCACCAATGAGGAAGATAGTAGTTCAGGACTGTTCTCTAGTTGTGGTAGGATGATTCAGTTGCCTAATAAGAGCTGGGAAGAAACTGTCCATGAATGTGGAGGTGTGCGTTTTAACACTTCTGTACCTCTTGCCTGATGGGTGGGGTCCCTTTCTTTTGTTAGTTTCTGCAGTTCATTGTGTCTAAAATAAGTATTCTTGATTCTTAGAAACAGGGACAGAATGGAGAAATACCGTGGTTAATTAAGGAAACTATAATCGACGTATCAATACTTTTTTTCAGACCAAAAGAAGTTAAGCAGTAATTTTGACTGAATACAATCATTAAAATCAGGTTTACCTCATGCAATAAAGGTAAGCAGCTTTGGGAATTTTTACAGCTGGAATAGTTCATAATGACTCTAATTCTTATCAGTTTAGTGACCTCTCCAAATTACACCAGATGTCTTTTCAACAGCAACAAACAAAGTGATAGAGGAAACATCAAAACATAGGAACATAGAAAATAGGTGCAGGAGTAGGCCATTCGGCCCTTCGAGCCAACACCGCCATTCAATATGATCATGGCTGATCATCCTAAATTAGTACCCCGTTCCTGCTTACTCCCCACATTCCTTGATTCTGTTAGCCACAAGAGCTCTATCTAACTCTCTCTTGAAAACATCCAATGGTGCCTTCTGTGGCAGAAAATTCCACAGATTTACAACTCTCCGGGTGAAAATGTTTTTCGTCATCTCAGCCCCAAATGGCCTACCCTTTATTCTTAACTGTGACCCCTGGACTCCCCCAACATTGGGAACATTTTTCCTGCATCTAGCCTGTTCAATCCCTTAAGAATTTTGTATGTTTCTATAGGAAACTCAGCAAGCCAGGCAGCATCCGTGGAGGGGAATGGATGAATGATGTTTTGGGTTGGGACAACAACTTGAAACTTTGTCCATCCATTTCCCACCCCAGGTGCTGCCTGGTCTGCTGAGTTCCTTCAGGCTTTTGCTCTTTGCTCAAGATTCCAGTATCTGCAGTCTCTTGTCTTCAATCTACATTCCTTCCAGTCCTATCATTTTTTAGAGTTGGGTTTCTTGAGTCTGAAGAAGGGTCCTGACCCATCCATTTCCCTCCACAGCTGCTGCCTGGTTCACTGAGTTATAGAGTCATAGAGTCATACGGCACGGAAAAAGGCCCTTCAGCCCAACTTGCCCATGCCAACCAAGCTGACACATCTACACTAGTCAACATTCCTCTAAACCTTTCCTGTCCATGTATCTGTATCCATCTCAACTCTCTCTACATGGAATTCTGTGGAATTCTCTGCCACAGAAGGCAGTGGAAGCAAATTCACTGGATGTATTCAAGAGAGAGTTAGATATAGCTCTTAGGACTAATGGAATCACATTCTCTTGGGTCTCCATGTTTACAACTGCTTGGCTTATGGAGGGATGGTGAGGAACAGGGGAGATCGGAATAAGTAAAAACAACAGCTTTTAATGAGTAAGGAACATATGTTATTCAGTGTTTTACAGTCTTAATAATTTGGAACTAAGTGATATACAACCTAATTATGGAAATGCTCCTGAAAAGAATAGAACGTAAACATAAAACTGATAGATAATTATATATTTAAGTATGCTTATTTGCTCCAAATGACGCCATCTATTATGTTAACTTTTCTGATGTTTCACAACCAATTGATATGTTTTGAAATAGTGCAATAAAGGTTGCTAATTCACATGATTTCGTGTAAATAGTCACGTGTGGCATGACGCCAGTGAACAGCATTCATGTCTGACGCATAGATTTCCTGAGGCATTTTTCACCTGTAATCCGGTTGGTTATAACAAGGGCACAACATTTGGATGTTGTGTTGTGTTGTTACCACCTGGATTACAACAAGAATTAGAACAATTCACAATTATACCACACCTTTAGCTGGGAAAACCAGCAGAAGGAAAAGCAGCTACTGATCAAAATAAATGATATGAGAAGACAAAAACGTGGTGAAAATCATGGATTATATGAAATGCTACGGGGAGAAGGCAAGACAATGGGGTTGAGAGAGAAAAATAGATCAGCCATGATCGAATGGTGGAGTAGACTTGATGGGTGCTTTGGTTTCCTCCCAAATGCAGAAGATGTCTGGCTTTGGACGTCAATTGGCCTCTGTAAATTGTCCCCAGAGCGTAGGGAGTGGATGCAAAAGTGTGATGCTTAAGGCCAAGTCACTGGGTATTTTTAAAGCAGAGGTTGATAGGTTCTTGATCAGTAAGAGGGCCAAAGGTTATGGTGGGAATGGCTGGAGAATGGGGTTGAGAGGGAAAGATAGATCAGCCATGATCGAATGGTGGAACAGACTTGAAGGGCCGAATGGCCTAATCCTGGTCCTATTTCCTTTGGTTATTTTGACAATAGAAAATAGACAATAGACAATAGGTGCAGGAGTAGGCCATTCGGCCCTTCGAACCAGCACCGCCTCAATATGGTCTCAAAGGAGCTGAGTATGTGAAGGGTTGTAGGTGTATAAGGAGTGAATATCAGAACCTGAGACCAATGTAGAAACAAGGAAGAGCTGGATTACAAAAAAAGAAATAAAGTGCTGGAGTAACTCAGCCGGTCAGGCAGCATCTATGGAGAAAGCTATAGAGCCAAGTGAATCAACAGTGTTTTATTGTCATATGTCCCAAAACAGAACAGTGAAATTCTTACTTGCAGTAGCACCACAGATTTGTATACACATCACTCAATAGGTAATACAGCAAACAAAAAAAAAGAAGTTCAATAGATTTTAAAAAACTCAATATAGCGCAAAACAAGAACAATAAACCCTGAATTCTCCAGTGGAACCCAGGCATTTGTAGTTCGGAGTTTAGTTGGAGTTTGTGGTGTTCAATAGTCTGGTTGTGGTTGGGATGAAACTGTTCTTGAACCTGAACGTTACAGTTTTCAGAGTCCTATACCTTCTTCCCGATGGCAGGAGTGAAATGAGAGCGTGGCCAGGGTGGTGTGGGTCTTTGATATTGCTGGCTGCCTTTTTGAGATAGAGTCATAAAGCCCTTCAGTGTGGAACAGGCCCTTCGGCCCAACCAACATGTCCTATCTACACTATTCCCACCTGCCTGCGTTTGGCCCATATCCCTCTAAACCTGTCCTATTCATGTACCTGTCCAAATGTTTCTTCAACGTTGCAATAGTACCTGCCTCATCCTCTTCCTCCAGCAGCTCATACCGTACACCCATCACCCTTTGTGTAAAAAATATTACCCCTCAGGTTCCTCTTAAATTCTTCTCATGATTTTGTACACAAAATAGCACAGATAGCACCTCCTCTTGATCCCTTCGATGGCTGGGAGGTCAGTACAGATTCCAGACATCACACCTTGTAAGGAAATTGGGACATCATAGCACTATGTGCAAACCAAGTCCATGGGCAGTATGGACGCCATGGTTGTTATTAGCTGGAAAATACCCAGGGCCAGCTAAACCCAACACTGACACACACATAGTCAAACCCCACTGGGTTCCTGATTGATTGAAAGTTACAGCATGGAAACAGGCCTCCCTTCGGCCCACCAAGTCCACGCCAACTCTGCATTAATCACTGCTTCTATGTAATCCCACTTTTGCATCCACTCCCTACACTCTTAAGGCAATTTTCAAGAGGCCATTTAACCTACAAACCCGCACATCCTTTGGGATATGGGAGGAAAGCAGAGGAAACCCACGAGGTCACAGGGAGAACATGCAAATTCGACCAGGCAGCAGCGGCTGAGGTCAGGATCGAACCCTAGTCTCTGGCGCTGTGAGGCAGCAGCTCTACCAGCTGTGCCATTGCGCTGCCCTTGATTCTTCCTTAAATTTGCAGACCTGGAAACAGTTTTGTTGTTTGGCTCTAGCAATGATTTTAATTAAGCCGGCCACACAAGATCCTCCCCATCAGGTTAGACAGAGTTGGGAACTTCTGCGAAGCTAAAGAGGATAAAGTTGATAAGCTATTTATTTCCTGAAAAGGAAGCAGGGGGCGAATTTTTGATTAAAAAATGCTGATTGAGTTCCATTGTTTGGGGTAGGGTGGAGTTGGGGAATTTATTAGATAAAGTACGTGAATGAAATAAAATAAAAATTATTTGTAACACTTAAAGATACAATCTGTTACCAAGAATAGAGTCATACCTGTTTGCGGCTACTGTATGTTTTCATTTTTTTTCTATTGGAACCTAATCAAATGTACAGCACTTTGGTCAACGTGGGTTGTTTTTAAATGTGCTATACAAATAAAATTGACTTGACTTGACTTGACTTGACCTATAGATTGAAAGAGAAATATAAAATTCCTTCTTGTTGACTCCTTGTTTAACATCTTAAAAAATCAAGTAAAAATAACTTCATCTATTGCCCAGAATAGGTGTATCGAGAACGAGAGGACATAGGTTTAAAGTGAGGGGGGAAAAGATTCAATAGGAACCTGATAGGTAACCTTTTTTACACAAAGGGTGGTGGGTGTATGGAACGTACTGCCGGAGGAGGTAATTGAGGCAAGTATTATCACAACGTTTAAGAAACATTTAGACAGGTACATGGATAGGACAGGTGTTTGTGGGATATGGGCCAAATGCAGGCAGGTGGGACTAGTGTAGATGGGTCATCTTGATCAGCGTGGGCAAGTAGGGCCTAAGGGCCTGTTTCTACACTGTAAGACTCTTTGATTTGATGACACTATCTACAGAGCAATCAATAGGAAATTAATGCCAAATATGTAAAGCAATTGGACACTGCTCGTAGTACATTGCTGAAGAGAATTAATACTGATTGTTTAATTTACATAACCCTGAATTTTAACAATAAATTAATTATTTATTAAATAGAAAAGTAAATGTCTGACCCTTAATGGATGCGGTTGGGGAAAGGTAACACAGTGGCGCAGCGGTAGAGTTGCTGCCTTACAGCGCCGGAGACCCGGGTTTGATCCTGGCCACGGGTGCTGTCTGCATGGTGCCTGACCTGCTGAGTTCCTCCAGCAATTTGTGTTTTGCTCAAAACTAACATGAGAAAAAAAAATAGACCACTAGGCAAATCAGTATGACCACGGGTCTAGAGTTCCCTGGTACTTATAGTATGCATCCTAGGATCTGAGAAGAAGTGGCTGCAAAAATTGTGGACGCAATGGAAACTACACCCTAGATAGCCTCATCTATAATTGGGAAGATGATGGAATCCATGATTCAGGAGAGTATTGCTGGACATTTAGAAAATCATTAGACAAACAAGCAGAGTCAACATGATTTGAAGAGAGGAAAGTTATATTTGACTAGTTTGCTGGAGTTCAGATAAGGGTTACCAGTAAATATAATTTACCTGGATTTCCAAAAGGCATTCAGTCAGGTCCCTCGTAAAAAGTTACTGCACAAGAATGCATAGGGTTGGAGGTAATATATCTTACATGGGGTTTGCTAGCAAAAAACTGAAACCAGAGTTACCGATTGGATTGGCAATCAGTAGCTTTGGGGAACAATACCGGGGCCTCACTATACATAATACACATTGATCGGTTGAATGATAGTACCAATTCTGTGACAGGTGGGTGAACAAGTTGTGTGCAGGACAACTAGTCTGTTTAGTGATATTGAGAGGCTCAGTAAACAAGTTCTCACCGATGGAGCATAGTGTGAGGAGATGTGAAGTTGTCCATTTTGGAAGCATGAGTATAAAAACAAATTATTATTTAAATGGAGTGAGACAACAGCATGTGGAGCAACATCATCTGGGGAGTCCACTTATAAAAATTATAAAGTTTATTTTATGTGAAGGAACAGCAGGTAATGGGTAAAGCTGATGTAATGTTGGCCATTATCACAAAGGGTATTAGTTTAGTTTTTTTGTTGTTTCGGGATACAGGGCAGAAACAGGCCCTCTCAGCCCATCGGGTCCGTGCCGACCAGCGATCCCCTCACATGAACACTGTCCTATACCCACTGGGGACAATTTTTACATTTACCAAGGCAATTAATCTACGTCTTTGGAGTGTGGGAGGAAACCGAGGATCTCGGAGAAAACCCACACAGGCCACGCAGGGGAGAACGTACAAACTCCGTACAGACAGCACCCGCAGTCAGGATCGAACTCGGGTCTCCAGCGCTGCATTCGCTGTAAAGCAGCAACACTACCGCTGCATCACCGTGCTGCCCATGGAGTGTAAAATTGTGGAGTTTTACTACAGCGTTATAAGATGCTGGTGAGATGGCACCTTGAGGTCTGTTCTTGTCTCCATATTTAAGGAATTATATACATGTTTTGGCGGCAGTGTGGCTCAAATTCATTAATTTCATTTCACTAGAATAGTGAAAGGCTTGGATAGAATGTATGTGGAGAGGATGTTTCCACTTGTGGGAGAGTCTAGGACTGGAGGTCATAGCCTCAGAATTAAAGGATGTTCTTTTAGGAAGGAGATGAGGAGAAATTTCTTTAGTCAGAGGGCGGTGAATCTGTGGAATTCTTTGCCACAGAAGGCTGTGGAGGCCATGTCAGTGGATATTTTTTAAGGCAGAGAGAGATAGATTCTTGATTAGTACAGGTGCCAGAGGTTATGGGGAGAAGGCAAGAGAATAGGGTTAGATAGATCAGCCATGATTGAATGGCATTGTAGGCTTGATGGCAGGGCCGTTTTTACAGCATTATGGGCCCCCGGGCAAAGCAGTGTACTGGGGCCCCTACCGTTACTCTCCCCCACCCCCCTTTCCCTACCAGCCCCCCCTGTCGTGCCGGCGAAAAGCACTTACCGAAAAGCACTTAGCGATGGACTTAGGGTGCTACATTGTTGCGAAAAGCACTTACAGATCGCTGTGAGAAGTACTTAGTGACCGAAAATGTTGCGAAAAAAGCACTTATTGAACCTACCTTTTTAAAGTAGTATTTATTTATTGCAAGTCACTCAACATACACAGATCAGCATGGGGCCCCTATGCTCGTGGGCCCCCATGCGTTAAGACGGCCGTGCTTGATGGGCCGAATGGCCCAATTCTTATCCTATCCCTTATGACCTTATGACATCCGGGGGTGAAAGAGTTGACATTTTAAGAGAGGTGGGGTGGGTTGGTTTTATGTCCATTGGAATGTAGAGGAATGGGAGGGACTCTGATTGAAACATGGACATCCCACCTCAGGCAGGTGACAGGCTGGCATTTGAAGAATTGGGCTTTGCGATTAACACGCACAAAATCACGTACCCCAATATCTTTAGTTTAGTTTGGAGATACAGCACAGAAACAGGTCTTTCAGCTCACCCGAGTCCGCGCTGACCAGCGATTCTCGCACATTCACACTAACCTACACACACGAGGGACAATTTTACAATTATACCAAGCCAATAAACCTACGTCTTTGGAGTGTGGGAGGAAACCAAAGATCTTGGAGAAAACCCACGCAGGTCACGGGGAGAACGTACAAACTCCATACAGACAGCATCCGTTGTCAAGATCCAACCCGGGTCTATGGTGCTGTAAGGCAGTTGCTTTACCGCTGCGCCACCGTGCCTACCTCATCATCACTGAGGACATCAACCAGGCTACCTTAATAATGTATCTGCCTAACTACCACTAACATGGCCTGTATTCACTGGAGTTTAGAAGGATGAGGAGGGACCTCATTGAAACTTACCAAATAGTGAAAGGCCTGGATAGAGTGGATGTGGAGAGGATGTTTCCACTAGTGGGAGAGGCTAGGACCAGAGGGCACAGCCTCAGAATAAAAGGACGCTCCTTTAGAAGGAATTTCTTTAGTCATGGGGTGGTGAATCTGCAGATTTCATTGCCACAGATGGTAGTGGAGACAAGTCAGTAGATATTTCTAAGGCAGAGATTGACAGATTCTTGATTAGTACGAATGTTAGGGGTTATAGTGCGAAGGCAGGGAAATGGGGTTGAGAGGGAACGATAGATCAGCCATGATTGAATGGCAGTGTAGATTTAATGGGCCGAATGGCCTTATTCTGCTCCTAGAACTTGTGAACTTGTGTCATCCCAGGAAGTAAATTAGCAAACTTTTGCCACGCTGTCACCAATGCAGGTTTATCATTCCAATCTCATCACCAAATTCCAAGACTTCTACTCTCTACTTCCCAATGCAACCGGTTCCTTGACTTCCTCATCAGCAGACCTCAATCAGCATGGATCAGTAGCAACATCTCTTCCGTTTAGTTTAGTTTAGTTTAGAGATACAGTGCAGAAATAGGCCCTTCGGCCCATCTAAGCCTGCACCGACCAGCGATCCAGCGATCCCCATGCACTTACACTATCCTACACACACTAGGGACAATTTTACCGAAACCAATTAACTTACAAACCTGTAGGTCTTTGGTGTGTTTTTAGGAAACAAGAACACCCAGAGAAAACCCACGCGGTCACAGGGAGAATGTACAAACTACGTATAGACGACACCTGTATTCAGCTTTAGTACCTGTAGTCACTGACCATCAACACAAGGTTGCCTGTTCAGCCCCCCACCCCCTGCTCTACTCTCTTTACACCCGCGACTCTCTGGCTCAGCACTGCTCCAATGCCATCTATAGATTCGCTGTTATAAAATCATGAGAGGAATAGATCGGGTAGATACACAGAGTCTCTTGCCCAGAGTAGATGAATCGAGGACCAGAGGACATAGGTTTAAGACGAAGGGGAAAAAATGTAATAGGAATCTGAGGGGTAACTTTTTCGCACATAGGGTGTGAACAAGCTGCCAGATGAGGTAGTTGAGGCTGGGACTATCCTAACATTTAAGAAACAGTTAGACAGGTACATGGATAGGACAGGTTTGGAGGGATTTGGACCAAACGCGGGTAGGTGGGACTAATGTACAGCTGGGACATGTTGGTTGGTGTGGGCAAGTTGGGCCGAAGGGCCTGTTTCTATACAGTTTCACTCTAGGTCTCTATGACTCTGTGATGACACCACTGTGGTAGGGTGAATCATGGCCATGAGTCAGTGTACAAATGAAAATTTAAAAAAACCTGATTGAGAGATGCCACAACAACAACCTCTCTCTCAATGTCAACAAATTAATCACTAATTTAAAAAGGGGAAGTTGCATGGCTGTGTTTTCTTTAGATAGTTTGATAGTTCTGTTTATTGTCATGTGTATCGAAGTACAGTGAAAAGCTTTTTTGCTGCATGCTATCCAGTCAGCAACAAGGCTACACATGATTACAATCGAGGCATCCACAGTGTACAGATACAGGGTAATAGGAATAACGTTCAGTTCAAGATAACGTCCAGTAAAGTCCGATACAAGATAGTCTGAGGGTCTCCAATGAGGTAGATAGTAAGTCAGGACTGGTCTCTAGTTGGTGACGGGATGGTTCATTTGCCTGACAAAGACTGGGAAGAAACTGTCCCTGAATCTGGAGGTGTGCATTTTCACCCTTCTGGTATGACTTGGTAGACAATAGACAATAGGTGCAGGAGGAGGCCATTCGGCCCTTCAAGCCAGCACCGCCATTCAGTGTGACCATGGCTGATCATTCTCAATCAGTACCCCGTTCCTGCCTTCTCCCCATACCCCCTGGACCATCCTTAAGAGCTCTATCCAGCTCTCTCTTGAATGCATTCAGAGAATTGGCCTTCTGAGGCAGAGAATTCCACAGATTCACAACTCTCTGACTGAAAAAGTTTTTCCTCATCTCAGTTCTAAATGGCCTACCCCTTATTCTTAAACTGTGGCCCCTTGTTCTGGACTCCCCCAACATTGGGAACATGTTTCCTGCCTCTAACGTGTCCAACCCCTTAATAATCTTATACGTTTCGATAAGATCTCCTCTCATCCTTCTAAATTCCAGTGTATACAAGGTAGAGGGGTGAAGAGGGAGTGATCCGGGTGAGTGAGGCTTTAGACCTTAGAGATACAGCGCAAAAACAGGCTCTCTTACACCACCCATACATTCACCTCCCATCCACAATTCTCATCTTCCCTTATTTCCTCTTCTCCCTCTCCTCCCTATCCCCTCCCACTTATATCCCTGTCTCCAGCTTTACATTTCACTCCGCTTCTTTCTTTATCTGACAGCCTTTTGTCCCCTTTTAACCTGCAGCCTTTGTCGCTCACTCCGCCCATCTGCCATTTCCACCCCCCCCCCCCACTCGTCTGTACCCACCTATCACTCACCAGACTTTGCCTCACCCCCACCTCTCACTTCCAACTTTCTCCCTCCTACGTCATCAAACTGAAGGGTCCTGACCCAGAACGTTGTCTGCCCACTCCCTCTACAGATGCTGCCTGGCCCGCTGAGTTCCTCCAGCACATTGTTTTTTGCTCAAGATTCCAGGTTCCTTGTGTCATAGGTGATCTGTCTCCTTGCCCAGAACCCACACACCTAGTGGTGAAGTTAACATAGAACATAGAAACAAGTTCTATCACATGCACTTCTTCTTGCTTTGCTTAGTTCATTTAGTGCTCCTAATGTGGCCCCCTTTACATTGGCAAGACCAAATATAGACCGGGCAACTGTTTTGCCGAACATATGCACTCGGTCTGCCAAGGTCTGCTGGATTTTCCAGTTGCTAACCATTTTATCTCCCCTTCCCATTTTCAGGAAGATGTTTCCCTAACCATACTATCTTCAGTGCTGGTAATATGAATATCACTGTACTTTAATTGGTGCATGTGACAATAAAAGACCTTTGAAATCTTTGAGACCTTTGAGCTGCCACTATTAGACCGAGTGTTGGCAAGAGTGAGATTGAAGCATTACTTCAACCAAGCCGGCTTTCTTTTCATTTAGTGTCATTCCACCCATACAGCCTGGAAACAGGCCTTTCGGTCCAACTTGCCCATGCCGACCCGGATGTCCAATCTACACTAGTCTCACCTGCCTGCTTTTGATCTATAACCTTCTAAACCTATCATATCCATGTGCCTGTCCGAATGTGTTTTAAATGTTGTGATAGTACCTGCCCCAACCATCTCCTCTGGCAGCTCAATCCATATACTGCATCTACCACTCTTTGTGCGAAAAAGTTACCCTTCAGTTTCCTATTAAATCTTACCCCACCTCACCTTAAACATATTTAAAAGGGGCAGCTATATTTTAAAAACCTGAATTCATAACTAATATAAAGGGAGAGCTAGAGGGCTGGTAGATAGACACAAAAAGCTGGAGTAACTCAGCGGGACAGGCAGCATCTCCGGAGAGAAGGAATGGGTGATGTTTCGGGTCGAGACCCTTCTTCAGACTGGTAGGATCATTTAGGGCTGACAGGGTCATTTTTTATTTCCTGATGATTCGTGTGAAATTGCGATACAATACGATACGGCAGAACTTTATTTATCCCAGGAGGGAAATTGGTCTGCCAACAGCCTTAAAACGCAACAAGATACATGAAACATGAAATTAAAGTGACGAGTGGAAAGTCTAGGATTTGGGATGTGCAAAGATTGGGGGGGGGGGGGGGGGGGGGCAGTGGGAGGGAGGGGAGCCAGTCTACCCCACGACAGAAGGGGAAGGAGTTGTCCAGTTTGATAGCCACAGGGAAAAAGGATCTCCTGTGGCGTTCTGTGGTGGAACCAGTCTGTTACTGAAGGTGCTCCTCAGGTTGACCAGTGTGTCATGGAGGGGGTGAGCTGTATTGTCCAGGATGCTCCACAGTTTGAGGAGCATCCTCCCCACCAAGACCACGTCCCATGGATCCAACTCCGCGTCCAGGACGGAGCCAACCTTCCTGATGAGTTTGTTAATTCTGTTGGCATCCGCGGCCTTCGCCCTGCTGCCCCAGTACACAACAGCGAAGAAATTGGCACTGGCTACCACCAATTGGTAGAACATCTGCAGCATCTTACTGCAGTCGCTGAAAGAGCAGAACCTCCTCAGAAAGTCCAGACTGCTCTGTCCCTTTTCATACAGTAATATAAGTAATAATTCAAATTTAAGTAATAATTTAAGAATATTTAAAGTAATAACTCAAATTAAAAAAGATTTTGTAAACCAGTTTGTTAGTGCCTTGTTAACCAAGGATCAAATGCAAGGTGTATTGTGAGTGGTGAGGCTGTGGAGGTGACAAATGTGTTCTAGTGTTCGCAAGGGTGACATTGTTGACCTTATATGAAGTGTTATGAAGGGCGGCACAGCGACGCAGCGGTAGAGTTGCTGCCTTACAGCGCTCGCAGCGCCGGAGCCCCGGGTTCCATCCCAACTACAGGTGCTGTCTGTACGGAGTTTGTACATTCTGCCCGTGACCTGCGTGGGTTTTTTTCCAAGAACTTTGGTTTCCTCCCTCACTCCAAAGATATACAGGTTTGTAGGTTAATTGGCTTGGTATATATGTAAAAATTGTCCCTGGTGTGTTGTAGGATAGTGTTAATGCGCTGGTCGGTGTGGACCCGGTGAGCTGAAGGGTCTATTTCTGTGCTGTATCTTTAAAACTAAAAATTAGGCATGTGTGGTATCTATCCAAATAGGTGTTACCTGAATCGTGATCATTGGAATGCAGCACAGATATAGCGTGCTGATTGCAACATGACCAATGGTTACATGCATTTTCTGCCCTGCCCAATTAAGTTTAAACATAAGAATTTAGTAAATACAGCTGTTCAGTACCAAGTGTTTACTTATTCCTTCTATAATCTTTGAAAGAAATCCTTTCCAGATGAAATTGCAATGACATGAAATTGGACTAGGCATTTTATGGAGAAGTAAAGCACAGGAACATGCCCTCAGCCTATGATGTCTATGCCAAGTAAGATGCCAAGATAAACTAACCTCCTCTGTACATGTTCCATACCTCCGCATTCTCTGCAAATACAGTACATGTACCTGTGCAAAAGCATCTTAAACGTTGGTATTGTATCTGCCTCCACCACCACCCTGGTATCGCATTCCAATCTAGTAAATAACTTGATCTACACCTGCCTCCTTAAAGAATCATCCTATCAACAACTAGAGAGCTGTCCTGAGCTACAATCTGCCTCATTGGAAACCTTCGGACTTTCTTTAATCAGTCTTTACTGGACTTTATCTTGCACTAAACATTAGGCCTGGGTAGAGTGGATGTGGGGATAATGTTTCCACTAGTGGGAGAGTCTAGGACCAGAGTCCATCGCCTTAGAATAGAAGGACGTATCTTTAGAAAGAAGATGAGGAAGAATTTCTTTAGTCAGAGGGTGATGAATCTGTGGAATTTATTGCCACAGAAGACCGTGGAGGCCAAGTCAATGGATATTTTTATGGTGGAGATTGATAGATTCTTGATTAGTACGGGTGTCAGGGTTTATGGGGAGAAGACAAGAGAATAGGGTTGAAAGGGGAAGATAGATCAGCATTGATTGAATGGCAGAGTAGACTTACAATAGACAATAGGTGCAGGAGCAGGCCATTCGGCCCTTCGAGCCAGCATCCCCATTCAATGTGATCATGGCTGATCATTCTCAATCAGTACCCCGTTCCTGCCTTCTCCCCATACCCCATGACTCCGTTATCCTTAAGAGCTCTATCTAGCTCTCTCTTGAATGCATTCAGAGAATTGGTCTCCACTGCCTTCTGAGGCAGAGAATTCCACAGATTCACAACTCTCTGACTGAAAAGGTTTTTCCTCATCTCCATTCTAAATGGCCTACCCCTTATTCTTAAACTGTGGCCCCTGGTTCTGGACTCCCCCAACATTGGGAACATGTTTCCTGCCTCTGACGTGTCCAACCCCTTAATAATCTTATACGTTTCGATAAGATCCCCTCTCATCCTTCTAAATTCCAGTGTATACAAGCCTAGTCGCTCCAGTCTTTCAACATATGACAGTCCCGCCATTCCGGGAATTAACCTAGTAAACCTATGCTGCACGCCCTCAATAGCAAGAATATCCTTCCTCAAATTTGGAGACCAAAACTGCACACAGTACTCCAGGTGTGGTCTTACTAGGGCCCTGTACAACTGCAGAAAGACCTCTTTGCTCCTATACTCAACTCCTCTTGTTATGAAGGCCAACATTCCATTGGCTTTCTTCACTGCCTGCTGTACCTGCATGCTTCCTTTCAGTGACTGATAAACTAGGACACCCAGATCTCGTTGTACGTCCCGTTTTCCTAACTTGACACCATTCAGATAATAATCTGCCTTCCTATTCTTACCACCAAAGTAGATAACCTCACTCTTATCCACATTAAACTGCATCTGCCATGCATCCGCCCACTCACACAACCTGTCCAAGTCACCCTGCAACCTCATAGCATCTTCCTCACAGTTCACACTGCCACCCAGCTTTGTATCATCTGCAAATTTGCTAATGGTAAATTTAATCCCTTCATCCAAGTTATTGATGTATATTGTAAATAGCTGCGGTCCCAGCACCGAGCCTTGCGGTACCCCACTAGTCACTGCCTGCCATTCTGAAAGGGACCCATTTATCCCCACTCTTTGCTTTCTGTCTGTCAACCAATTTTCTATCCATGTCAGTACCCTACCCCCATTACCATGCTCTCTAATTTTGCCCATCAATCTCCTATGTGGGACCTTGTCGAAGGCTTTCTGAAAGTCGAGGTATACCACATCCAACGGCTCTCCCCAGTCAATTTTCCTAGTTACATCCTCAAAAAATTCCAGTAGATTAGTCAAGCATGATTTCCCCTTCGTAAATCCATGCTGACTTGGAACGATCCTGTTACTGCGATCCAAATGCTCCGCAATTTCGTCTTTTATAATTGACTCCAGCATCTTCCTCACCACTGATGTCAGACTAACTGGTCTATAATTACCCGTTTTCTCTCTCTCTCCTTTCTTAAAAAGTGGGATAACATTAGCTTCCCTCCAATCCACAGGAACTGACCCTGAATCTATAGAACATTGGAAAATGATCACCAATGCGTCCACAATTTCTAGAGCCACCTCCTTAAGGACCCTGGGATGCAGACCATCAGGCCCTGGGGATTAATCAGCCTTCAGTCCCATCAGTCTACCCAAAACTTTTTCCTGCCTAATGTGGATTTCCTCTAGTTCCTCCGTCACCCTACGATCTCTGGCCACTAGAACATCTGGGACTTGATGAGCCGAATGGCCTAATTCTGCTCCTACAACCTATGAACTTATGATTCCCTTTATGATGTATCTGTAGACATGAGAAGATTTAACAGGTCATATAAAATCATTAGGGTGTTTAGGAAGGAACTGTAGATGCTGGTTCAAACCAAAGACAGACACAAAAAGCTGGAGTAACTCAGTGGGACAGGCAGCATCTCTGCAGAGAAGGAATGGGTGATGTTTCAGGTTGAGACCCTTCTTCAGACTAGTCAGGGATAATGTAGAGAGATAAAGAACAATGAATGAAAGATATTTCACACAAAGGGTGTATGGAACAAGCTGCCAGAGGAGGTAGTTGAGGCTGGGACTATCCCGTTGTTTAAGAAACAGTAAGACAGGTACATGGACAGGCCAGGTTTGGAGGGATATGGATCAAGCGCAGGCAAGTGGGACTAGGGTAGCTGGGACATTGTTGGGCGAGGACAGTGTGGGCGAGTTGGGCCACAGAGTACGTACAATTTCCGGAAAGACAGCATCAATAGTCAGGATCGAACCTGGGTCTCTGGCGCTGTAAGGCAGCAATGCTACCGCTGCGCCACTGTGCCGCCCGTCAGCTAACAGTAACGTCAGGCAGGGACATAAAGTCTCGTCACATCTTGCCTTCACTTGAATGAACGTTGTATTTCTTGATGAATGCACCTTTCCAAAAGAACTGAGACCTCTGCACAAAATATCATTTATTTGACTCTCTACTCCACAGATGCAAACAATATGCCATATTTAACATATCTTATGGGATCATAATTTTCTTTCACTGTTTCCCCGTCGTGGGAATATTGTTACTTTGATCCCATACTTAGTGTTTTAGTTTAGAGATACAGCATGAAAACAGACCCTACGGTCCATCGAGTTCACGCTGACCACTGATCACCCATTCACATTAGTTCTACATTATCCAACTTGCACACTGGGGGCAATTTTACAGAGGCCAATCAACCTAGATACCAGCACCTAGGCGGCACGGTGGCACAGCGGTAGAGTTGCTGCCTTACAGCGAATGCAGCGCCGGAGACTCAGGTTCGATCCTGACTATGGGCGCTGTCTGTACGGAGTTTGTACGTTTTCCCCGTGACCTGCGTGGGCTTTCTCCGAGATCTTCGGTTTCCTCCCACACTCCAAAGACGTACAGGTATGTAGGTTAATTGACTGGGTAAATGTAAAAATTGTCCCTAGTGGGTGTAGGATAGTGTTAATGTGCGTGGATCGCTGGGCGGCGCGGACTCGGTGGGCCGAAGGGCCTGTTTCCGCGCTGTATCTCTAAATCTAAAACCCCCAAAAAAACCTCTGAGAAGAAACAGGAGCACCTGGAGGAAACCCACGTGGTCACAGGGAGAATGTACAAACTTTGCACTGACAGAACCTGAGGTCAGGATTGAACCCGGGTCTTTAGAATTGAGGGACAAAAGTTTAGGGGTAACATGAGGGGTAATTTCTTTACTCAGAGGGTGGTGGCTGTATGGAATGGGCTTCCGGTGGAAGTGGTGGAGGCAGGCTCGATTTTATTATTTAAGAGTAAATTGGATAGGTATATGGATGAGAGGGGATTGGAGGGTTATGGTCTGAGAGCAGGTAGATGAGACTAGGTCAGAGAGAGTGGTCGGCGTGGACTGGTAGGGCCGAACGGGCCTGTTTCCGTGCTGTAGTTGTTATATGGTTATATGGTTATATGGTCTCTGGCACTTTGTGGCAGCAGCTCTACCTGCCACACCACTGTGCTGCCCTGCCCAGCTATTTTTACTCAAGTTTTACTCAAGATTCCAGGATCTGCAGTTCCTTGTGTCTCCATACTATTCGAGCCCTAGAGTCATGCAGCACAGAAACAGGCCCTTCAGCCCAACTTGTCCATGCCGACCAAGATGCCCCTTCTAAGCTAGTCCTATTTAGCCTTGTTTGGACCAGATCCCTCTAAACGTTTTCTATCCCTGTGTCTTTTAAATGCTTTTATAGTAACTGACTCAATTAGATTCTCTTGTTCCATATACCCACCACCACCTGAGTGAAAAAGTTGTCCCTCAGATTCCTATTAAAACTTGCTCCTATTAAAGCTCCTCTGGTTCTTGATTCCCCTACCTTGGGTAAATGATATTCACCCTACATATTCACCCTATATATTCACCTCATGATTATATATACATCTGTAAGATCACCCCTCATCCTCCTGTGCTCCAAAAGTCCTAGCCTTGCCAACCTCTCCCTATAGCTCAGACTTTCGAGTCCTGGCAATATCCTTTGTAAATCTTCTCAGCACTATTTCCGGCTTATTGACATGCTTACTGTTGGGGTCTCCTCGCCCCTCCTGACGTAGGACCTTCCGACATCCATGCATCTGGTTGACCAGCAATTGTTACTGGAGCTTTTGTGGACATTGGTCAGGCCGCATTTGGAGTATTGTGTGCAGTTCTGAATGTCCCATTACAGGAAGGATGTGAAGGCTTTGGATAGGGTGCAGAGGGGTTTATCAGAATGCTACCTGGATTAGAGGGTATTAGATATAAAGGGAGTTTGGACAAATTTAGATTTATTTTCTCTGGAGCATCAGAGGCTGAGAGGAGACCTGATAGAAGAATATAAAGTTATGAGATGCACAGAAAAGGTAGACAACCAATAGCCTTTTTCCGGGTGAAAATGTCAAAGACTAGAGGGCATGGCATGCCTTTAAAATCAGAGGGTGAAAGTTTAAAAGAGATGTGCAATGCAATTTTTTCAACCAGAGAGTATTGATCAGCTATGACCACAATGAACTGTGATGATGTGTGATCACAATGAGCTAGCTCGAAGGGCTCTGGTGAGACCACATCTGGAGTATTGTGTGCAGTTTTGGTCTCTTAATTTGAGGAAGGACATCCTTGCTTTTGAGGGATTGAGGGAGTGCAACATAGGTTCACAAGATTAATCCTCGGGATGGCAGGACTGTCATATGAGGAAAGATTGGAAAGGCTGGGTGTGCATTCACTAGAATTTGGAAGGATGAGAGGGGATCTTATAGAAACATATAAAATTATAAAAGGACTGGACAAGCAAGATGCAGGAAAAATGTTCCCAATGTTGTGGGAGTCCAGAACCAGGGGCCTGTACAACTGCAGAAGGAACTCTTTATTCCTTCCTCAAATCCTCTCGTTATGAAGGCCAACATGCCATTAGCTCTCTTACCTGCATGTTTACTTTCAGTACTCTCTGGTACCGGAGGAGGCCATTTGGCCAGTTCCTAAGAATAAAGGGGAGGCCATTTAAAATTGAGATGAGAAAAAACGTTTTCACCCAGAGAGTTGTGAATTTGTGGAATTCTCTGCCACAGAAGGCAGTGAAGGCCAATTCACTGGATGAATTTAAAAGAGAGTTAGATAGAGCTTTTGGGGCTAGCGGAAGCAAGGGATATGGGGAGAAGGCAGGCACAGGTTACTGATTGTGGATGATCAGCCATGATCACAATGAATGGCAGTGCTGGTTCAAAGGGCCGAATGGCATCCTCCTGCACCTATTTTCTATATTTCAATATCAGGGTAGTGGTGGGGGCAGATACAATAGTGGCACTTAAGAGGTTTTTATAATCATAGAGTCATAAAAATAATCAACATGTGGTTTAGAGTCTAATCATCGATAACATTGTTTGAACTGCCAAGAAGCGTCATAGAGTCATGTAGCGTGGAAACATGCCCTTCGGCCCAATTTGCCCACATCGGCCCAGCCTGCTTTTGGCCAATATCTCTCTAAACCTATCCTATCCAATTTCCTGCCTAAATGTTTCTTAAATATTGTGATAGTCCCTGTATGGATATGGATCACTTGCAGATATAAATTAGTTTAGATTGGCATTGTGTTTAACATGAACATTGTGTAGTATTGTTCAAAGTTCTACGTACGCACGTGTCTTTGACTGCATGTGAGAGCTCTCTACCTGCAATCTCTTCTCCATGTCAGCCATGTTGATTGTTATTGTTGTGACATTTATCCGTCACCATTCTCTGGAGGCTTCCCAAGAACTTTTGTGCTTCCCAAAGAGATACACAAAACTGTGTGTGTAGGAAAATAACTGCAGATGCTGGTTCAAATCGAAAGTAGACACAAAATGCTGGAGTAACTCAGCGGGTCAGGCAGCATCTCAAGAGAGAAGGAATGGGTGACGTTTCCGGTCGAGTCCCTTCTCCAGACTGATGGACGTTTCGGGTCGAGACCCTTCGGGCGAATACTAGCAGGGAAATGAGCAGCTCTCAACTTAGGAGCTGCTTCTGGGTGTAAATCATCGGAACGCCATTTTAAATAGGATATTGAGCAATGTTGTGCATTTTAATGGGGTACCTGACTTGGCATTAACACTAAACACAGCTACGTTTCAATACGCCACATGACCAATTTATAGGCATGTACATCTTAAAAATCAGAGGATATATATTTTTTAAATCCTTATATTTTATAATGTGACATTTTATAACGTGTCTTGAAATAGGGTTTTGCAAACAAATAATCCACAATTAAATTGATTGCACTGAATTATGACCAAGTGCATTGGAAAAAGACATAACTCGCATGAAAATAGAAAAAAAAATCTCATGTAATTCTGAAAATAATGTGAATTTTCTTGACATCCATGGCTGGTTTGAATGCTTGTTTATTCTGGTTGCCTTGCCTGGTGGCGTACTTCCCCCATTCGAAGAGAAGCGACTAAACAGCATGATTTCCCCGAAATGATGCGAGTAAGAGCCTTACCAATGGTATCAGCCTGAAGTAATTTCGGACGGGTGCCAAGAGCTCTTATTGGTTCTCCAATTCTGTCATGAGAGTTGGTGGGAATTCCCGCGTTTTGATTTTTAATACAGCGATCACCTCCCGGGAAGCGACAGATCGACTGGAGTGTTCTTGCAGAAGGGTCTCCTTGCATCTGGAGAGTTTAAACCAGTCTCACAACAACACTGCAGGTAGACGCGTTTAACTTCTACGCACACAACGCAGCGTGGAATCGCTTCACGTCGCGTTATACCGGGTGCATTTTATTTACAAGCTTGCAGTGACTGCTTCAAATGTCAAAAGCATTGATGCAACTTAATGAAAACCAGAGTAATATGTGCTAAATTATATCTGCGTTAAGAATGGATGCAGCATTAGTCCTGCATTACAGTCTGTTGTTGTTATTTAGTTTCTTGCAATGACATTAGAACTGTGCACAAACTCTAAACAATAGTTGTTGCAATTTAATGTCTGTCCGTTAGGACATGGATGCCTTTATAAATATATAAATATATATATATATATAAATCGCACGCGGAAGTTGTGGAGAAACAATTAGAAATATCGGAACCTACCGATGTTTATAAAGTTTGCAGTTAAATAATAGTAGCAATCAACTTTTTTTTTTTTTTTTAACCTTTAAAAAAAATGTAATTGTTAACCTGATGGACGTGCACAGAACTACTTGTGTTTAAAGGTTGCTCCTTCGCAGATTACGAGCGAAACATAAATTGCAATTCTGCTGAGTTTGAAAACGTTGCCATGTTTCACGTTTGGCGATTTATCCAAACGTAAAGATTAGTTAAGTGCGGGGTCAAACTGAATGTTGGCGAGCGGTAGTATCCTGCTGGAGGGTAACGCGGGGGACCGAGTTTACCGCTGAGGTTACGCTGTGAAACGCGATGTTAATAACGACAGGAAAAGCCACCCTTTCCGCGCTGCGTTGGGTTACATTGCAGTTTAATTGGCACCGTGAGAGCGCACTTGCACACCAGCTCCACTCGCCGTTTGAATGCTTCGGCTCAATTTTGCAACAGTAAGCCATCACAGAGCGAATGGCCTCAATAGCAGCGACAAACAATGCACAGGTACAGTGTACAGTAGGCGCGCCTCACACGCACTGTGTGAGTGGAATTCACGCAAGAGTTAATCAGGGGCAGCGAGCAACTTGCACCGAGCCAAGTTTCACAGCACTTGTCAGTTTCTAGTGTCGGAATCAAAGGATGTTGGCGAACAAGAGCGGGTCTGGGTTGTTGCATTTTTGACCATGCAGCTAGCAAATCCGTTGCCGGAACATTTGCTCCCCGCCCTATCCATGGTAGGCGTTTCCAACAGGCGTAGCCTTTGTGTGACCATACACAACAACAAGCCGAGGAACATAGAAACATAGAAAATAGGTGCAGGAGTAGGCCATTCGGCCCTTCGAGCCTGCACCGCCATTCAATATGATCATGGCTGATCATTCAGCTCAGTAGCCTTCTCTCCATACCCCCTGATCCCAACTCAGCGGGTCAGGCAGCATCTCTGGAGAACATAGATAGGCGACGTTTAGGATCGGGTCCCTTCTTCAAGGGGGAGAAAGGTGGAAGAAAGAGAGAGAGAGAGAGAGAGAGAGAGATGGGACCAGGACAAAGCCTAGCAAGTGATAGGTGGATAGACACAAAGTGCTGGAGTAAACACAGCGGGTCGGGCATCATCTCTGGAGAAAAGGTGTAAACCAGCATCTGCAGTCCAATTCCCACACAAGGATACACGTATGCTGGTGATGGTTGGTCAGAAGCCAGAGATGAAAAGACGAAAGTGTGAGATAAGGATAAAAGAAATGTGAAGCCTGATGAAGGAATACAGCAGAAGGGAATGGGGGGAGGGGGAGAAGGGGAAGGGAAAGGAATAAATGCATCCAGGTGGGGTATAAAGAAAAAAGGGGGTTGTTTAACTAACATTGGAGAATTCAATGTTCATACCATTAGGATGTAATCTACCCAAGTAGAATATAAGATGCTGTTCCTCCAGTTTGCGTGTGGCCTAGCTCGGGCAATAGAGGAGGCCCAGGACAGAAAGGTCAGTGTGGGAATGGGAAGAGGAGTTGAAATGGTTAGCCACTGAGAGATCCAGCAATCCTTGGTGTAAACCACCATTTGCTAAACCACTTTGGCTAAACCCCACCATTTGCAGTTTCTTGTGTCAGGATTTTCTCGTGCTGCATAATACTGACCACTAGTCTCAACTGACTCATCAAGACCTCCTTGGAATTCAAGGGCCATTGTCAATCTATGTGAAGCATTGGGATTGAGAACCTCAGCCGCTGCTAATAACTACTTTTTTCTTTGTTTCTCCAGGAGATCTTGGAAAATATGCCTGTGGCAAGAATGCGCATGAGACCTTGGTTGGAATTACAAATAGATTCTAACAAAATTTCTGGATTGTGTTGGATAAATAAGGTAAATGGACATTGTTTTAGACTTTAGAGATACGGCGTGGAAACTGGCCCTTCGACCCGCTGAGTCCGCACCGACCAGCGATCACCCCGTACACTAGCAATTATCCTACACATTAGGGGCAATTTACAGTTTTTACAGAAGCCAATCAACCTACAACCATGTACGTCTTTGCAGTGTGGGTGGAAACCAGAGCACCCAGAGACAGCCCGTGTGGTCTCGAGGAGAACGTATAAACTCCACACAGACAGCACCCACAGTCAGGATCGAACCCGCATCTCTGGCGCTGTAAGGCAGTAATTCTACTGCTGCGCCACCGTGCCGCCCTAATCGAATGCATTGCACAATGAGACATGGTTTGTTATATTAACGTTAAAAAAAAATTAGACATGGTGTTCCTGACATTGAAGCATTTCCTCCCCTACCTATAAAAATCATATGGCTGCCGTTTGCCTTTTCAAGATGTTATTTTGTTTTGCATTATTTCTCTACAGGTCAACTGGTCCAGGTGACCAAAGAATTTCGAGTCATTTTGAGCATTTAGTCATACAGTGCAGAAACAGGTCCTTCCGCACAAATTGCCCACACCGACCAACATGTCCCAACTAGTCCCACCTGCTTGCATTTGGCCCATATCCCTGTAAACCTATCCTATAATCCATGTACCCATCTAAATGTTTCTTAAACGTTGCAATAATACCTGCCTCAACTACCTCCTCCGGCAGCTGGTTCCATTCACCCACCACCCTTTGTTTGAAGAAGTTACTTCTCGGGTTCCTATTAAATCTTTCCCCTGCACCTGAAGCCTATGTCCTCTGGTTCTCAATTCCATCAATGGGGTGTAATAAAAGTTTTGCCCAAAGTCATTCATGCTTCTTTTTTGGATATACTGACTCTTATGGTTTATTTACTATCTGCTGCAATTACCTGACAGGTGAAATCAGTACAATTAGTGTTGGGTTACGAGGTGGCACATTGGCGCATCTGGTAGAGCTGTTGCCTCACAGCGCCAGAGTACTGTGTTCAATTCTGATCCAGGGCGTTGTGTCTCTGTGGTGTTTGCACGTTCTCCCTGTGACCACATGGTTTTCCTTAGGGTGCTCTGGTTTCCTCCCACATCCCAAAGACGTGTGGGTTTGTAGGATCAATTGCCCCCAGTGTGTAGGGAGAGAATGTATAAGTGAGATGTGTAAGACCAAGTCATTGGGTATTTTTTAAAACAGAGAGTGACAGGTTCTTGATTAGTAAGGGCATCAAAGGTTGCAGGGAGAAGGCAGGAGAAATGGAGTTGAGATGGAAAAATAGACCAGCCATGATGGTGGTCCAGACTCCATGGGCCGAATGGCTCTTGTGTCTTATTATTTTATGATAACATAGAACCAATGGGCCGGCATGGACTTGGTGGGCCGAAGGGCCCGTTTACAAGCTGTACCTTTCACTCAAAAATGTTCAACAGTGGAAATGTTGTCCTTGATTTGTACGCTACTTTTCGTAAGTGATCATGTCAACTTTATTGCTATTCCTTCAAAACGCAGGATCGGCGGATATTCCAGATTCCATGGAAACATGCTGCTCGACATGGATGGAACCTGGAAACTGATGCCTGTCTTTTCAGAAACTGGGCTGTACATACAGGTAGGAAACATTGTCCTTGCATTGACCATATTGTACTTGGCCGCTTGATGCAGTCTAATAAATAGTTCTGACAGTCTGTGAACCATCAATATTTTGATATGACAATGTTCAAAAATAAATAGGAATACTGGAAAAAGGTCAGCACTTGTGTGGGAAGGGAAGCCAGTTAACATTTCGGGTCGAAGTTCCCTCATCAGAATTGTTCACGGAGGGTGTTCAACCTGAAATGTTTGCTGCATCCCCTTCTGCTTGACTGGCTAAGATAGAGTCACACAACATGGAAACAGGCCCTTCTGCCCAATTTGCCCATGCCGACCTAGGTGTCCCATTTACACCAGTCCCACCTGTCCATGTTTAGTCCATGGATAGGAAAGGTTTACAGGGATATATATGGGCCAAACGCAGACTGGCTGAGTTTTTTCAGCATTCCTGTTTACCTTTTCCAGTCAACAGCATTTGCAGTTTTGATTGTTTTCCATGCTAATGTTGCTCGCTTTGCAAGTCAGTCCTGATGAAATCACCTACAGAGATACAGTAAAACAAATGACGATTGGTATCTGAGGCCAATATTAACTGTAACCAGGATGTTGTGTCTGTAGAAACAAGGAACTGGAGATACTGGTTTACAAAGTGAGCTAGAGTAACTCAGCGGGCAAGGCAACACCTTACCTATCTATTGTCTAACACCTCTGGAGAACATGGAAAGGTGACATTTCGGGTCGGGACCCTTCTTCAGACTACATACCAGTCTATATATATAGTTTACACTTACAGCATGGAAACTGGCCCACCAAGTCCACGCTGACCATCGATCACCCGTTCACACTAGTTTTATGTTATCCCACTTTCTCATCCATTCACTACAAACCAGGGACAATTTTAAAGAGGCCAATTAACCTACAAACCCCATATATCCTTGGGATGCGGGAGGAAACCGGAGCACCAGAGGAAACCCATGTGGTCACAGGAAGAACTTGCAAATTCCACACAGACAGCATCAGAAGTCAGGATCGAACCTGGGTCTCTGACGCTGTGAGGCAGCAGCTCTACCAGCAGTGCCAATGTGCCGGCGTTGATATTATACTGTCTACAATGTTATGCAATCTGATTTCAGATTTTAGTCGCACGATCTGCTTTCACATCGCATTCTTAGCAAATTGTTTCACATTTGCAAAAGCAGACCCTACGATATGTAGTAATAATTTAAGATGTTTTCATCTACTGGGTTAACTTCTGCCGTAGAAATTCCACAACATTTCCCATTCACTGTAATAAAAGCAAACTGTATTCTGAATGGGGAAAACTCAGGAATGACTTTTTCTTGGAAAATTCAAGGTCAGAACTTTAAAATAGCAATAGATAATGTTTGACCTGCATTCCTAAGATTAATGACATTGCTTGTCAAATCTCCAATTTTATAAATGTAACTCAAATGCCCACGCACAACAGTTGCCTAATCTTTTCCAATTTTTACTTTGTAGGGAGGTTCAGGCAGGGAATCGACAAACCTGAACCCAAAACTTGGAAAGCCAATTTCCGTTGTGCTATGAATTCTTTGCCTGACATAGAGGAAGTGAAGGACAAGAGTGTTAACAAAGGCTCCAGTGCAATTCGAGTGTACAAAATGCTTGTTATGTCAATGCAAAAAGGTATTTATAAATTCTGCCTGCTTTTCATAGTGATTTGATAGGCAAATCCTACAGCTTGCACGTGACCTTGCTCTGGCAATGGAGGAGGTCCAGAACAGAAAGTGATGTATTCTTTCGTAAAACACAGTGCTGGGGTAACTCAATGGGACAGGCATTAGCTCTGGAGGACATAGAAAGGCGACATTTTGGGTCAGGATCCTTCTTAAGAATGATTGTAGTCGTGGGGGGGGTGGGGGGGGGGGGCGGGAAGGAAGGTTGATAAGAGATTAGTTTGGTTTAGTTTAGAGATACAGTGCTGGAAAGGGACAAGCCAGGCAAGCTATATCCTGATGGTGATAGAAGTGTAAGAAAATAATTGTAGATGCTGGTACAAATCGAAGGTATTTATTCACAAAATGCTGGAGTAACTCAGCAGGTCAGGCAGCATCTCTGGAGAGAAGGAATGGGTGACGTTTTGGGTCGAGACCCTTCTTCAGACTGACAGGGGACACAGGAAAGGGGGGGGGGGGTAAGAAAGGGGGTGGTATTTCCTAAAATCAGCTAATTGAATGTTCACACCGTTGGGTTGTAAGCTACCCAAACGGAATACCAGGTGCTGTTCCTCCAGTTTGCGTGTGGCCTCACTCTGGCAATGGAGGAGGCCCAGGACACGAAAGTATATAATTCTTTACTCCTTTTTTCCACAGAAAAGAGGCCCCGGTTGTGCAAAGAAATAAAAAGCAAGAGTAAGAAAATGGTAAGTACATGGGTTATTTCAGTGTACAACTTATTCTGCAAAGTATCTTTTCAGCCCAATAGAATATTTTACCATTGTTTTTATTTAACAAAAAAAAACCCTTTCTACGGCATGGGAGTGCAGCGGTAGAGTTGCTGCCTTACAGTGAATGCAGCGCTGGAGACTCGCGTTCAATCCTGACTACGGGCGCCATCTGTACGGAGTTTGTACGTTCTCCCCGTGACCTGCGTGGGTTTTCTCCGAGATCTTCGGTTTCCTCCCACGCTCCAAAGATGTACAGGCTTGTAGGTTAATTGGCTTGGTAAATGTAAAAGTTGTCCCTAGTGGGTGTAGGATAGTGTTGGTGTGCGGGGATCGCTGAGCGGCGTGGACCCGGTGGGCCAAAGGGCCTGTTTCTGCGCTGTATCTAAAAATCTAAATCTCACTTTATTGCAGACAAAGTCAAAGATCAAGAAAGAAGTGACAGAATCTGCAGCAATTACATTACCAACTGATCACACCACATACACTGCAACAGAGCAATATACTTCACAGGAAATGGTGGCCGACAGCACGGTGTCTATAGAAGGTGAGATCATTGGAGAAATTGTCTCTTGAGATAGTTTTGTAAAACACCAAAACATTGCATCATTTTTGTAGCTTATAGACTTTTAAGAGAATTGTTTGATAGAAACATAGAAAATAGGTACAGGAGTAGGCCATTCGGCCCTTCGAGCCTGCACCGCCATTCAATATGATCATGGCTGATCATCCAGCTCAGTAACCTGTACCTGCCTTCTCTCCATACCCCCGATCCCTTTAGCCACAAGGGCCACATCTAACTCCCTCTTAAATATAGTCAATGAACTGGCCTCAACTACCTTCTGTGGCAGAGAATTCCACTACATTGATTCATTACATTGACCATTAATTTTTAATTAAAAGTTCCCAAGACTTTGTATTGATAAGTGACCTGTGACACTGCATCTTGATTAGTACAGGTGTTAGAGGTTATGGGGAGAAGGCAGGAGAATGGGGTTAGGAGGGAGAGATAGATCAGCCATGATTGAATGGCGGAGTAGATTTGATGGGCCTAATGGTCTAATTCTGCTCCTATCACTTATGATCTTATAAATGTCATTTGACATTAAGTTCTTGAACATGTTAAACTTGTCATTGTGCTGAACCTTGACTCCTTTAAATCCTGTTACAGAATTTGCTCCATCAGAATCACATACAGCAGTGCAGCAACTGACAGATTGGACTCCGAATGGCATGGGAGAGGACAGTCACATTGTCAGCTCTTGTGACTTGTATCACTTCCAAATCTCGCCTTTGGCCTCTCCTGCAGGTTAGTACAAGGTGTTCAAATCCAGTTAATTTTGTCCTGTACTTATTCACAACTGTTGAGAGAGAGGTGGGACTAGTGTAGATGGGGCATGTCGGTTGGCGTGGGCCAGTTGTGCTGAAGGGCCCGTTTCCACACTGTTATGACCTATAAAACTTGAGCAAGTCACCAATGAACAAGGACAATTTCTTCCCAGCTGTTATCAGGCAACTGAACCATCCTATTCACCAACTAGAGAGCGGTCCTGACCTCCCATCGCCCTCATTGGTCATCATCGGTCTATCTTTTATCGGACTCTACTGGACTTTATCTTGCGCTAAACATGCATTTATCTTGCACTTATGACTAAACGTTATTCCCTTTATCCAGTCTTTTCACTGACTGGATTGTACACAACAAAAAGTTGTTCACAACAACTAGTTTACACAAGTAAACAGTCTACATATAGTGATGATAAATGCAACACTAAATACAATGATGAGTGCAAAACAGCAGAATGGTGCAAGATTGTTGTGCAGTCCAAAGTATTGCAGAAAAAAGTATGAAAATACCATAAACAGAATAGCTGAGTGAGGTAGAGTTGTGAGTAAGAGCATGTGGCAGCATCTCAAAAGGATCAATGGCAGTGATGGGTGAATGAGGTGATCGGTTCAGGAATCTGATAACAGTGAGGAAAAAAGCTGTTCTTAAATGTGGACATCCAAACTTCCAAGCTCCTGTATCTTCTCCTGGAAGGTAGAAGAGAGAAAAGGGAATGGCCAGGGTGGTAGGCATCCCTGACGATACCTCCAAGTCTTCTGATGCAAAGCGTTGTGAAGATGGACTGGATGGAAGGAAGTGCCGAGCCTGTCATGGACTGGGCTGTGTCCAGCACTCTGTGCAGGTTTAGGCAGTCAAGAGCCGAGCAGCTGCCGCACCAGGCTGAGTGAGATACATCCCATCAGAGTAGTTTCCAATAGCGCACCTGTAAAAGTTTGAGTAAATCCTTGTGGACATGCTGAATCTTCTCAGATGTTTAAGAATGTAAATGGGTCGATGTGCTTTCTTGACCACTGCATCAGTGTGAAGGGATCAGGTTAGGCTGCTGGTGATATGGACGCAAGGAACTCCATGCTGTCGACCTCTTCTGCAGTAGCTTCATTGGTAAAAACGGTTGCGTTCTCCCTTCACTTCCTCAGGTCAACACCCAACTCTTTCATCTTGCTGTGGTTAAGGGCGAGGCCGTTGTTCTGACGCCATGCTTCCTAATGCCCTTCCTGTACTATGTCCCATCATCGCCACTGATCCATTCAAAGTTAAATATGTCAGATTAGACTTCAGACTTTAGAGATATGGCACAGAAACAGACCCTTTGGCCCACCAAGTCCGTGTCGACTAGCGATCACCCCGTACACCAGCACTATCCTACACACATTAGGGACAATTTTTGTAACTTACCGAAGCCTGCAATTATAAACGTGCACGTCTGTGGAATGTGGGAGGAAACCGGAGCACCCGAAGGTTTCAAAGAGAACTTCTCTTCATGAAACTGTACGGTGGGTGGGGGGAGAGGAGGGGGGAAGAAGGGGGTCAAGAGTTGGATAAGAATTGCTTGTTTTGTTACTTGGGCATCTGCTGAATTCATTTGTGTGTACTGAGATGTGTTATTTTGGTCTTCATAGCTGACCGCTTCTTGTCGGGAGAGGAAAGCGTATCGGTGAGTGTACTCAGCTGTTTTTATTGAGGCATTTCTGTGTCGTACATAAGCCAGTCTCCGTTTGACTCAATCTTTTCTCTGACCACTAAATTTGTTATTGCCAATTGATTTAAAACTCACCTTTTAATTTAGTGTAGAGATACAGCGCGGGAACAGGCCCTTCGGCTCACCGAGTCCAAGCTGACCAGCTTTCCCCACATACTAGCATTATCCTACTAGGGACAATTTACAATTTTATGGGGTGATCATGGGTGGCACAGCCTTGGTGGGCTGAAGGGCCTGTACCCATACCCTGTACCCACCCTCTCTCTAAAGTCTAAAGGAAAGTCTAAGGTAAATCGTCTTTATTTAAGTTCCCTCCCTTTGAAGAGTGAATGCTCACTGCACACTCAATTATCCATTACCATCCTGAAAATAAATAGTTTTAGTGAAATCTCCCTGCTGTTTAGTGCTCTAACATTCACTTGCTTGCTAGTAGAAGGACCAGTAATGTATGAAGTGTTTGTTCCTTAATATCTTTTTTCATTCACAATATTCATGCGGCAAGTAAACAAACCAAGTGCTATATTAACTGAAATCTTTAGGCATAAAATATTATCAATGCTAGCAGTGTTTTTCATCAAAATGTGGCATCGCTCATAATGCAAAAATTATTGTTAATGGTCCATAGCCCCCACACTATCTTTCATAATGCCTTATCCTTGTATCTCCTGTCATAATAGTTATGATCAATTTGCTTCAATTTTGGCAAGATAAATCTACGAAAGGGATAATAAAATTCCTTGCCATTGTTTAGTAGTTACCATGTAAATGTTGTACAGATTAATTTTAAATCATCAAATTTTTAATTTCTTAAGCTGCTTGGGAACAGCCCTATCCACGACCACAAGAAATTATAGAGAAGTGAGGATGTAGCCCCATCCACCAAACATACCAGACTTGCCACTCCTCGCGCTGCCTTAGAAAAGCAGCCAACATAATCAAAGACTTGTTCTTTCTTCTCCCTTTTCCCGTCGGGAAGAGGATACAGAAGCTTGAAAGTGCACACCACTCCCCTCTTTCCCTCTGTTATCAGGCTTCTGAATGGTCCTTCCATGAGCTAGGGGACTGTCTGATTCACCTCTACCCCATTACAGACATTGGACTTTATCTCTGCAACTGATGCTTCACAATGCTGAGAACTATATTCTGCACTCTGTATCTTCCCCATTGCTCTACCTATTGTACTTGAATTTGGCTTGATTGTATTTATGTACAGCATTATCTGATTTGACAGAAAAGTATTCAAAACAAAGCTTTTCACTGTACCTCAGTACACGTGACAATAATAAATCTAAACCTAATGGAATAAAAAAAAAAAGATCTTATCTTTAAAACTAAGCAAAAATAAATCTCAGAAATTCTTGGTAGTGAGTTCATAGTGAGTAATGCTGATATTTTCATTGAATGAAAATGAAATAAAATGAGTAAAATATTGACTAAAGTGTTTTATTTTAACGCTAATCTTCCTTTTGAAAATCCACAGGAATTAATGCCAGAAACCAGTACGTGGGAACGCAACACCATTGAAGGAAGGGGTTACTATAGCAACGGAATGGGGACCATTCCACTAAATACCACTGCAAGTGATGTTCGGTCAAGTGAACAAGACACAGCCTTGCATATGATGTTTGATGAACCAGGTTGGCTAGAATTACAAGGTAAAACACTATAACATTAATGATCTCCTGCTTTTAAACAGTTCCCCTTTTGCTTGGGTAACCTCTCCAGCCAAATATTAGCACCACATTCATTGACCCCAATGTTCATGAAGGGAAACCTAGGCCCCATATTTGAGGAAGGATGTGCTGGCTTTGGAGAGAAGGTTTCCGAGAATGATCTTGGGGATGATATGTGGAGCATTTGATGACTCTGGGCCTGTGTTCGCTTGGAGTTTAGAAGGATAAGGGTGGGATCTCATTGAACCCTACTGGATAATGAAAGGCCTGGATAGAGTGAACAAAGAAAGGATGTTTCTAGCAGTGGGATTGTCTAGGACCAGTGGGTACAGCCTCAGAAAAACCCCCCATATGTTTAGAATGGGAATGAGGGGGAATTTCTTAAGCCAGAGGGTGGTGAATCTGTGGAATTCATTGCCACAGATGGCTGTGGAGGCAAAGACACTGGGTATTGTTAAGGCCGAGATTAATAGGTTCATGATTCGGAATGGCGTCAAATGTTACAGGGAGAAAGCAGGAGAATGGGGTTGACAAGGGAAAAATATATCAGCCATGATTGACTGGCAGCATAGACTCAATGGGCTGAATGGCTTAATTTTGCTCCAATGTCTTATGAAATGCAAACTTTCAGTCTAATTTAAGGGCTGGGCCTCAATATCATTATTCTTTCATCTCAATTTTTCTGTCCACCAATTTGCCACAGCGACCAGCGAACGAAAGCAAAGCTGTGGTAAATCCTGCAATCAGAAATATTTGTTGGGTGTGTGAGCACACATATGGGTGGGTTTAGGTTTAGCTTAATCCACAAAGATCTGCAGAAGGGACTCTGGTGTGTTTTTCTAGTCCTCCTGTCCAAATAGGAGTGCACCAAACTATTTACATACTTGTTCCAGCAACTCCCATTTTGTTGGATTTCCCAAACCCAGGAACCTGGTTCAGGATGATACTGTCTAAGCATTAGAATAAGTTTCCTCGCCCCTTGAGAGCAGGCTACAGCCATCTCTGTAAATGTAGGGGCATCCACATGTGTCCTTTAGTGTAGTTTAGAGATACAGCATGGAAACAGGACCTTCGGCCCACCGAGTCCATGCCATCCCTGTCGGTTTGCACCTGCACCTGGCCAAGATAGCCGTTCACGGGTCCAGAAAGCAACAGTCAAGGGTTGTACCCGAGTCGACGGCCCACACCTCTTCCAGGCCTACGTCCATGGCTTTGTGTCCCTGGAGAAGGAACACGCAGTGTCCATGGGGGCACCAGAGGCCTGTGAATGCTGATTGCCACGGGGGGGGGGGTCAAGTGCATTGTGGATAAGTTCATAAGTTCTAGGAGCAGAATTAGGCTGTTTGGCCCATCAAGTCTATGCCATTCAATCATGGTGGATCCTCAATCATGGGTAGTCCCACTCAACCCCATTCTCATGCCTTCACCCCATAACCCCTGACACCCGTACTAATCAAGAAACTCTCAATCTCCGCCTTCAAAATATCCATTGACTTGACTTCCACAACCTTCTGTGGTAATGACTTCCACAGATTCACCACCCTCTGACGCAAGAAATTCCTCCTCATCTCCTCATCCTTTTAATCTGAGGCTTTGGCCTCTGGTCCTGGATTCTCCCACTAGTGGAACCATCCTCTCCACATCCGCTCTACCCAGGATAAGGATGACAACATTGCAATTCAATGACTGGTTGATTGACGTTTGCAAACTGCAAGGCAGTTTTGACCTTGCCAGTACTCTGTAACTGTGATTAATTGAATAACAGCTCCTTGCTAAGGAAGGAACAAAAATACTAGTTTTGTTGACACAATGCATTATTTGTCAGAAAATCTAACATTTTGTTATGTTTTTCCTTTGTAGGTGAATACGAGTTCAGGTCACTGTTGGAGCTGAGGTCAGGAATGGAGCTATTGAATTCGTTAGAACAGCCATTTTGGCAAACTGGAACTCTTATTGGTTGCACTTGAAGTCAAGATGGCCCGAATAGATCAATGGTCACAATGTACATAGACTTTTATTTTACCCCTACTGTCTGTCATTGCATTTATTATCAGACTTCCCATACATCAACAGCCAGCAAAGAAAATCACTTTAAATGGACTATGGAAGACTAAAGTGAAATAATAATAAAACTATTCCTCTGGCCAATGCAAAGAATAATTCACCACACATGGAATCTAATATGAGCGGGATACAGATTGCTGTTCTTGTAATTGGCCGATATCTGTTTTGTTTTTTTGCTGTTGTGTGAAACCAAATGCTTTTAATTACTCATTCAGTTACATCACCTTGAACTCTGCTTGTACAAGAACATTTATAATGTGGAAAGATTTGCAAGAGAAGACTTTTCAGGAAACCATTAAGACAATGCTGATGGAACAAGACCCAGGAGTATCTGGATACAAGGAACTGCAGATGCTGGTTCACTAAGGAAAGACGCAAAGTGCTGGATTAACTCAGCGGGTCAGGTCCGATCAGAAACTTCACCTATCCATGCTCTTCAGGAATACTGCCTGACCCGCTGAGCTACTCCAGTACTTTGTGTCTTCCCCAATAGTATCTCCTACCCAAGAAGAAAAATAAGTCAAACAAAACAGTTTTCTTTCACTGTGTACGGATATTATCTTAAATGTTCTTCAACACTTAATTGTACATTTTTTTTAAATCATAAAGAAAAACTGGTTAAAATAGTTAAATAAATTAAACGTTGCATTTTGTTAAATTCAGTTACACGAAAGCTTACATTATGTTACCTCTCAACACAAAGTTGCCAACGCTGTTTTATTTGTTAGTAAATAAAATTTAGCCAACTCTGGAATCAAATTGCTTTAGACGTTGTACAGAGATAATCATGGTTAAGAGGCGCAGGACTTTCACAAATGACCCCCCCCCAGGCATATATGTGGTGATGTCCATGTCTCCCAGTTTGGATTTCTCAACCTAATTGGTGTCTTCACAAAGATTTGTTGGATGTTTATGAACAGCACTATATTATATTTTGTTTACATTTTTCAATGTGAACGTTCTTAAATTTGTATTATACTAATTGCTTCTGTCTGTGAAATAAATACTTTTGTTAAATAACTATGTTTACTTGATTACAGAAAATGGGTGTATATTCATTCCTGCAATATAGAAGGGTAAAAGGCAAGTTGAAGATTTTGGGATATTGAAAGGAAAAGAGATTATTTTTCTGTCGGTAGATAATGAGGGAAACTGATTTTGAAATTAGATGTGTAATTTTAAACTTAATCCCTTAATTATCCATTCAGAAGGGGAAATGCAAAAAACTTCGCACAGAAAGTGGGACAATGATACCATTCAAGCTCCTGCAGCCTAAGGGGTTCGAGGGTAATGGGGGAGAAGGCAGAAGAATAGAGTAGATCAGCCATGATTGAATAGCAGAGTAGACTTGATGGACCGAATGGCCTAATTCTGCTCCTATCATTTATGACTTTATAAACCAGCTGTAGTTGGTCGAGTTATTTTAAATTATATTTATATTTGTTAACCAAGGGAATATTGGATGTGGAGCTAAAGTGTGTGGCTGAACATGGGATACCAATTGGCCTTTATTCAAGTGAATAGTTTAACTAACGTGAGGAGCCAAATGGTCTTTCCTTGTATCGCAATTAAATAAGTTGTCCATGAGTTACTGTGACTGTCTTAATCCAGTTTCTTCACTACGCATGCTAATACGAAACTCTAAAAGTGCTGGAGTAACTCAGCGGGTCAGGCAGCATCTCTGAACTTTTAAAAACGAGATACAGTGCAAAATCTGGCCCTTCTGCCCACTGAGTCTGTGCCGACCAGCGATCACCCCCATACACTAGCACTATCCTACTAGAGACTATTTACAATTTTTACTGTTGCCAATTAACCTACAAACCTGTATGTATTTGGAGTTTTGGTGGATGAGGGGGGATCTTATTGAAACATATAAGATAATTAGGGGATTGGACACATTAGAGGCAGGAAACATGTTCCCAATGTTGGGGGAGTCCAGAACAAGGGGCCACAGTTTAAGAATAAGGGGTAGGCCATTTAGAACGGAGATGAGGAAGAACTTTTTCAGTCAGAGAGTGGTGAAGGTGTGGAATTCTCTGCCTCAGAAGGCAGTGGAGGCCAGTTCGTTGGATGCTTTCAAGAGAGAGCTGGATAGAGCTCTTAAGGATAGCGGAGTGAGGGGGTATGGGGAGAAGGCAGGAACGGGGTACTGATTGAGAGTGATCAGCCATGATCGCATTGAATGGCGGTGCTGGCTCGAAGGGCTGAATGGCCTACTCCTGCACCTATTGTCTATTGTCTATTGAAACAAGAGGATTTTCAGAATGTTGAAAAATATTCGGCGACAGTGGGTTTGATGCCAATGAGTGTAACTTGACATCTCCTGACATTGGTGCTGTCGTAGGTTGTCACCAGGTGACGTAGGTTGCCAGTGCGGACTACGGTGAATTCCATTGGCGGCTACCTATGTCAACTGGCGCGGCGTCAAAACCGGAGGCCAAAATGACGTGAATTGTCTTCAGTTGTCGCCGACACGGTCGGAGCTTGTCGCGGGTGAACGTAGGTTGACTTCGGTTATCGTAGGTTGTCGTCTGTGTGGTCGCAGGCTGTCGTGGGTGCAGTCGTAGGTGGACGTTCTACACGCGAAGATTGGGTCGCCGGTTGTCGGTACCTTGGCGTCGACTGGGTGGTGGTTGCTGTAGCTTGTCGTAGGGGGGGTGGGGGTCCAGTCACCGGTTTTTCGGCGACCTGCTACGACTGTGAGTCGCCGGCAGTCGCCTAACAAATTGCCTAAGTGGGACAAGCCCTTAAGGCAGCAACTCAACCGCTGAGCCACTGTGCCTTACAGATAGCAAGTAACATTCAGCAATGACAATAAATCAAAAACAAAAGAAAGTTCAGCCATCACCTCCCCCCCCCCCCCCCCCCCCAATTTCCAACAGCGTTACCATTATTGTACCCTTCCTCCTGTCTTTGGGATGTGGGAGGAAAATGGTGCATCTGCAGGAAACCCATGCAGTCACAGTAGTATAGCTGGTAGAGCGGCTGCCTGGCAGCACAAGAGAAATGCTGGATATACTTTATGTGGAGTTACTCCAGCAATTTGTGTCTATCTTCGGTGTAACCCAGCCTCTGCCGTTCCTTCCTACATATTCTACCAGGACCTCGGATGCTGTCCGTGTGGAGTTTGCACGTTCTCCCCGTGACCGCGCAGGCTTCCTCTGGATGCCTGGTTTCCTCCCACACCCCAAAGGCACACGGGTTTGTAGGTTAATTGGCCACTGTAAATTGCCCCTAGTGTGTAGGGAGTGGATGTGAAAGTACGATGACATAGAACTAGTGTGTATGGCTGGTCAATGGGGACCTTGTGGACCGGTTTGCATGCTGCATCTCTAAACTAAACACCTGTAACCTTGTGCATAAAAAGCCCTTGATGATTGAAAGCCATCAGCCTTATACATGAGTAAAAGTCCATTTGGTAAAGGTCTCAGAGGGCGTTACATTAATCAGCCGTTGAAGGACAAAAATATTCCTAATGCATTTTCTCAGTAATGTGATTAACAAAAAGCTGGGCCCGAGGAGCGGCTCGGTGGCACAGCGATAGAGTTGCTTCCTCACAGCGCCAGAGACCCGGGTTCCATCCTGACTACGGGTGCTGTCTGTATGGAGTTTGTATGTTCTCCCTGTGACCATGTGGGTTTTCTTTGGGTTCTCCGGTTTCCTCCCACACTCCAAAGATGTACACGTTTTTTAGATTCATTGGCTTGGTACAATTGTAAATTGTCCCCAGTGTGTGTTGGATAGTGTTAGTGGTCGGTGTGGCTAAAGGTCCTTTTTTCCACCCTGTATCTCTAAAGTCTAAAGGAAAGTGTAAGTCTAATACAACCTGTCATTGTATAAATGTAAAATGCACAAAGACCTTTCTCAAGACGAGACATGAAACCAGTGCGAGCACTATCCTGCAAGTCAAGTTACTTCCAAAAAATTGCTTAACCACCAACTAACCACCTTAAGCACACGGTGTACCAGCTTACAGTTAATTATGTCTTGAAAGCATGAGGTAAAGAAAAACAAAACAGATTCTCAGTGTTTACTGTGGGTTGCTCCAATGTATTAGAAATCACAGGGATATCCCTACTGTCCGAAACAAGGTATTATTGCACATAAACATCGCACTCACAATGCACGTAGGAAATATGTTTTCATATTTTTAGCATGTTGTTATATCTCAGTTTCATGGCTCGTCCCTATTGTTCAGAAAGATGTTCTTTGTGGACAACCCAACCCATCAGCTTGACTGTTGTGATCGCAATCATGTTACAACATGATACATTCCCACTGAATTGACTTCGCTGTTGATGGAAGAATAAGGGTGGCACAGTTGTGGAACAGCTAGCGTGACTGCCTTCAAGTTCCAGTGCTTCAGGTTTGACCCGAACTTGTGTCGGGTTTGCATGCTGCCCCTGTGGCTGCAAAGCTTTAGAGCATCAGTGGTTTCCTTCCACATTGCAAATAAGCCAAGTAACCAACAAATCTGAGCATCTTTGGAATGTGGGAGGACGTATAAACTCCATACCGACAGCACCCGTGGTCTCGGCGATCGTTTTGCTCAGTTCCAGATGTCAGCTTCTCTACATCGGCGAGACCAAACGCAGGCTCAGCGATCGTTTCGCTCAACACCTTCGCTCAGTCCACCTTAACCAACCTGATCTCCCGGTGGTTGAGCACTTCAACTCCCCCTCCCACTTCCAGTCTGACCTTTCTGTCATGGGCCTCCTCTAGTGTCATAGTGAGGCCCACCGCAAATTGGAGGAACAGCACCTCATATTTCGCTTGGGCAGCTTACAGCCCAGCGGTATCAACATTGACTTCTCTAACTTTAGATAGCTCCTCTGTCCCTCTCTTCCCCTCCCCCTCCCCAGTTCTCCCACTGTCTTCCTGTCTTCACCTATATCCTTTCTTTGTCCCACCCCCACTGACATCAGTCTGAGGAAGTGTCCCGACCCTGAGTTACTCCAACATTTTGTGATACCTTCGATTTGCACCAGCATCTGCAGTTATTTTCCTACACAACCATGGTCAGGATCGAACCTGGGTTTGTGGTGCTGTAAGGCAGCAACTCTACCACTGCGCCACCGTGTCGCACAGATTGATGGGGTTGAACTGTTGGAAACTGGCAGACATCAGATGCACTAAATGACCTCCCAAGAGGTTGACAGGTCATAGCTGGTCAGACAATCAAGTGGTCCCTTATTCATAACAGAGAGGTCAGAGCAGTAACATGTTGGCAGAGAAAATATTTATTTGAAGTTGTCAGGCAGTTTACAGAGTGTCACATTAAGCAAATCATCCATCAAGTGAAAGTCTTCCGGTGAGTTGGAGCAAAATAGCTCAGGTAATGGACATACAGGTTAAGTCACAGGTACAAAGTACATATCATATCAACATAATAACCAGCATGAAATCACACCCTCTAAATATATTCTGGCTTCATCTACATGAAAGAGAGGGAATTGTTTAATTTTTCATTTAATAATTGAACTTCAATATCCAGAAGACTGTTATTGTATTTGCATGTTAAAGGTTAATCAAAACCACTAGTTTTCATTACATTATCTCAACCTATGAAACTGCACCCAATCTGAGAAATTAAAGGTGTAACAGCGTTTAATTCTCAAATTGAAATTGTTTGTAACCAGGTGCTCCATCATCCTTAATAACTGGTACTAATTATCCATACTAAGAGTTTTTCTTGCTAAGAAATGTTACTGCCTTGATTTGATTAAATTGAGTTAAATTTTATTCCACTGTAGATTGAAGATAAATTTACGATTTTAACACTAAAACGAGTTAAGTAAGTTTATTGCCTCATGTATCAAAGTACAGTGAAAAGCTTTTGTTGCGTGCTAACCAGTCAGCTGAAAGATTATACATGATTACAGTCGAGCCATCCACAGTGTACAGATACATGATGAAGGGAATAAGGTTTAGTGCAAAATAAAGTCCAGTAAAGTCTGATTAATGAGGTACAAAGTGGCTCAGGACTGCACTCTAATTGGTGATAGGATGGTTCAGTTACCTGATAGTAGTTGGTAAGAAGCTTTCCCTAAATCTGGAGTTGTGCATTTTCACACATCTATACTTCTTGCCTGATGGAGAGGTGAGGAGAGGGAGTGATGGGGTGAGACTTGTCCTTGATTATACTAGTGGCCTTGCCAAGGCAACGTGAAGTGTAGATGGCGTCAATGGAAGGGAAATTTAGAGGGATATAGGACATAGGTGGGCAAATGTGACTAGCATGAGTTGGGCCGAAGGGCCAGTCTCCGTGCTGTATGACTCTCTGACACCAAATTAGGATATATACAATAAATACAATAAATATATATACAATAAATGGTATGGCACCAAGGAATAGTGATGAACAGAGAGAGCTTGAGATTCAAGTCCACAGTTCCCTCTGTGGTTATTACAGTCAGATCACTCGCTTTCTTGCGTGTAGCCTTGACTGGAGTGTGCTTCAGATCCCATGGCATGTCCTCCTTTTCTCTAACATGAACAATAAGGGTGTGGACCTGGGGTTTCTGTGCTTTCCCTATCAATCTTCTGTTCCTTAGCTCACTGGATTTCTGCTGAAGCTCAGCTTCCAGGTGCCTGAAGAGTTGTTCCCTTTCCCATCCGCTTCCAATCCAGGACCACACTCCTTTGACTCTTGGATCTCTTGCTCATTCTTGTAGAACCAGTGCTGTTCTTCTCAGTAGAGAAGTCAAGAGTGTCTTCACTGAAGCTGAATGCAGTAGACCAGCCCTGTCTGTACGTTGTGGATACTCCACAGCTCCTGTTGAAACACAGAATGCATGTTAGATAATCATGTTTTATACAATGCCATTTTACATAGTTACTGGGCATTGACAATTGTATACAAATAGAATACATTTTATAGAGGTGTATAAAATCATGAGAGAAATAGATCGGTTGAACGCACAGAGTCGCTTGCTCAGAGGAGGGGAAATCGAGAACCACAGGACATAGGTTTAAGGTGAAGGGGAAAGATTTAATAGGAATCTGAGGGGTGACCTTTTCACACAAAGGGTGGTGGGTGTATGAAACAAGCTGCCAGAGGAAGTAGTTGAGGCAGGTTCTATCGCAGCATTTAAGAAACAATTAGACAGATATATGGATGGGACAGGTTTAGAGGGATATGGGCCAAACCTCGCTCTCTGAATCTAATACATTGTTATCTGTTGGACTCTAAGCCTTTCAGATTGAAGTATGCTAACAATTTCTAATGATCCAAATCCATTTATATCTACTAATGGCTTGGAATTCCTCATTCACTTTTCTCCCAAATAAACTACATTTTCTATCTACTTCCACCCCATTGTGAACTGATGCGCTACAAAGCTGTGAACTATATTCTGTTAGACCTGATTGTATCTATGTATGTTTGGTTGGCTAGCATGCAAAACAGAACTTTTCACAGTACACACAGGAAGAGGGGATGTTCAACGAGATCTGGGTGTCCTAGTGCATCAGTCACTGAAAGGAAGCATGCAGGTACAGCAGGCAGTGAAGAAAGCCAATGGAATGTTGGCCTTCATAACAAGAGGAGTTGAGTATAGGAGCAAAGAGGTCCTTCTACAGTTGTACCGGGCCCTGGTGAGACCGCACCTGGAGTACTGTGTGCAGTTTTGGTCTCCAAATTTGAGGAAGGATATTCTTGCTATTGAGGGCGTGCAGCGTAGGTTCACTAGGTTAATTCCCGGAATGGCGGGACTGTCGTATGTTGAAAGGCTGGAGCGATTGGGCTTGTATACACTGGAATTTAGAAGGATGAGGGGGGATCTTATTGAAACATATAAGATAATTAGGGGATTGGACACATTAGAGGCAGGAAACATGTTCCCAAATGTTGGGGGAGTCCAGAACAAGGAGCCACAGTTTAAGAATAAGGGTTAGGCCATTTAAAACGGAGATGAGGAAGAACTTTTTCAGTCAGAGAGTGGTGAAGGTGTGGAATTCTCTGCCTCAGAAGGCAGTGGAGGCCAGTTCGTTGGATGCTTTCAAGAGAGAGCTGGATAGAGCTCTTAAGGATAGCGGAGTGAGGGGGTATGGGGAGAAGGCAGGAACGGGGTACTGATTGAGAGTGATCAGCCATGATCGCATTGAATGGCGGTGCTGGCTCGAAGTGCTGAATGGCCTACTCCTGCACCTATTGTCTATTGTCTATTGTACCTTGGAACACGTGACAATAATAAACCTAACCTGCAAACTCCACACAGACAGCACCCGGTCTGGATTGAGCCTGGGTCTCTGGCGCTGTGAAACAGTGGTTCTACAAGCTGTGCCACGCTGTGTTTAGTTTAGAGATAAAGCGCGGAACCAGGCCCTTCGGCCCACCGAGTCCGCACCGACCAGCGATCCCCGCACATTAACACAGCCCTACACACACTAGGGACAATTTACAATTTTACCGAAGCCAATTAACTTATAAACCTGCACGTCTTTGGAGTGCGGGAGGAAACCGGAGATCTCCAGAAAATTCACACGGTCACGGGGAGAACGTACAAACTACAGACAGCACCTATGGTCGGGATCGAACCCAGGTCTCTGGCGCTGCAAGCGCTGTAAGGCAGCAACTCTACCGCTGCACCACCGTGCTGCCCTAATCCTCGTGTTCACTAATCCTCACTGATTTTATTTTGTTTAAGCCTCCAGATTGCCAATTCGTAAAACATAAATGTTACGTACTATTTTGTCTTGGTCGGCTGAGCCTGACTCATTAATAGCACCAGCCACTGAGTCAGAAACCCTGGCTTCAAGTCACACTCCACGAGGTGCCTATGTCAATCAACAGGTATGCACAATACCAAGTAAACTTAATTTGGAAACTCATGGCACAACACACTTAAAACTATGGAGGAGGCGGCATGTGGAAAAAGCACAAATTAGTCATAGAGTCGAACAGCATGGAAATGGGCCCTGAGAGGAGAAAGGGAAGGGTGAAGCAGGGACTGATAGTCCATTGATGGAACCAGGAGAGGAGAGATATTATGAACAGTTGGAACCAGGTGAGAGCAGGTGAGGGCTGGAGCTTGCAGACAGTGGTTGGTGGGTGACTCATGGAGACAGAAAAGGAGAGAAGGAAAGAGATTGATGGAGCCCAGACCATCACACAAACCAACCTCCCTTCCATCGATTCCACACGCTGCCTAGTAGGCAAGGCATAATCAAGGACGATTCGCACTCTAGACACTAACTCTTCTCTCCTCTCCCATGAGGTGAAAGGTATAGAAGTATGAAAACGCACACCTCCAGATTCAGGGACAGTCTCTTCCCAGCTGTTATCAGGCAACTGAACCATCCTACCACAATCAGAGGGCAGTGCTGAACTACGATCTACCTCTTTGGTGACCCTCGGACTGATTGGACTTTGCTGGCTTTATCTTGCCACTAAATGTTATTCCCTTATCGTGTAATTGGATCGATTGTAATCATGCATTGTCTTTCTGCTGACTGGTTAGCACACAACAAAAGGTTTTCACTGTACCTCGGTACACGTGACAAGAAACTGAACTGAACCCAGTGGTGGGAGTGGAAACCAGAGATAAAGACATAAGTTGGAAGGTGATAAGTGGCGACACAAGAGGCTGCAGAAACTGAATCAAATAAGCATGGAAGAAAATAAGTGGTACCAGATAAAGGAAAGATGCTGGTCAGGTGGAACCTGTTAGGAGAAGGAGTAAGGGACCCAAGTAAGTATGTGTGTGGGTGATAGAAGGATCTCAACCCAAAAGTCACCTATTCCTTTTCTCCAAAGATGCTGCATGACTCGCTAAGTTACTCCAGCATTTTGTGTCCATCTTGGGCGATAGACAGATGGAACGGAGTAGGGGAGGGGCATGCGACTGGGTGACAGGGAGGGCTTTGATAAAAGGGGGTGACAGACCCAGGTGGATCAAAAGGAGAGAGAAACACTGATGTATGGGTTAGAGAAAAGGACACAGAGTGCTGGAGTAACTCAGTGGGCCAAGCTGCATTTAAGAAGAACATGGATAGATGATGTTTCTGGTCGGGACCTTTCTTCAGACTAATCGATGATGTTTTGGATCAGGAACCTTCTTCAGACTGCTTCAAGTCTGAAGAAAGGTTTTGACCTGAAATGTCACCCATCCATGTTCTCCAGAGATGCTGCCTGACTCGCTGAGTTACTCCAGAACTTTTGTGTCCTTTTCTGTGAACTAGCAACTGCAGTTCCTTGCTTCTACAGGAGGTGTGGGTTACCTGAGATTGGAAAACTCAATATTCCTACATACCATTGGGTTGTGGACTACCCTGGTGGAATATGAAAGTATTGGTCTTCTAGTTTGTGTTTGGCCTCACCTTGGCAGTGTAGGAGGATGGAAACAGAAAGGTGGGTGGGAATGGGAAGGGGAGTTTAATGGTGTGTACCCAGGAGGAGTTAGAAATATAGAAAATAGGTGCAGTAGGCCATTCAAGCAACACCACCATTCAATATGGTCATGGCTGATCATCCAGAATCAGGAACCAGTATTGCTGCTTTCTCCTCATATCCCTTGATTCCATTAGCCCCAAGAGCTATATCCAACTCTCTCTTGAATACATCCACTGAATTGGCCTCCACTGCCCTCTGTGGTAGAGAATTCTACAGATTCTCAACTCTCTGGGTGAAAACGTTTTTCCTTATCTCAGTCCTAAATGCCCTACCCCTTATTCTTAAGTTAGATGCATGGGAGTTGGTCCTGGTGGGGAGAATGCTCCTCAAACTGTGGAGCATCTTTGACAATACAGCTCACTCCCTCCATGGATATACTGGTCAACCTGAGGAGCACCTTCAGCAACAGACGTTCCACCAAGATGCAGTACAGAATGCTACAGGAGATCCTTTTTCCCTGGCTATCAAACTGTACAACCTTCTGTCGTGGGGTAGACTGGCCTCTCTCCCACTCTCCCCAGTCTTTGCACATCTTTCCACTCGTCACTTTAATTTCATATTTCATGCATCTTGTTGTGTTTTAAGGCTGGCAGATCAATTTCCCTACCGGGATAAAGTTCTATCGTATCGTATCGTGTAGATGGCCATTGTGGACAGATGTCTGCAAAATGGTCACCAAGTCAATGCCACGTCAAGAGCACTGAATACAGTAGATAAGGTTGGAATAGGTGCATGTGAAACGCTGCCTGTTCTGGAAGGGTTGTTTAGGTAAATGATTGTGGGGAGGGAGGAGGTGTAGGGCCAGGTGTTACACCTCCTACTGTTGCAGGGGAAAGTGCCTGGGGAGGGGAGGGGTGTATGGTATGGATAAATGAAACAGGATGTGAGAAAGATTTAATCCAATTAGGCAACAGACTCAGTGCAAGAAAGATCGCTTCAACAACAAATAAGTTTGGTTGCATACTCTGCTGCCATATCCCAATTCTTTCTACATTACATCCAAGAATGCCTGTGGAAAGCAGCGGAGGGTGGAGAAGGAAAGATGTGGACTGCTCGTGGGATCACATTGCAGCAGAGATGATGAAGGATGGTGCGCTGGATACAGAGGCTGGGAAGGTGAAAGTTGAGGACCAAGCGGCAGAATGGAGGTTGGGGAAATTGTGAACGATCAGCCATGATCACAATGAATGGCGGTGCTGGCTCGAAGGGCCGAATGACCTCCTCCTGCACCTATTTTCTGTTTCTATGTTCTATGTTTCTAAATGGAGGAAATGCAAGTGAGGCCTCGATCAACCAGCTAACAGGGCGGCACTATGGTGCAATGGTAGGGGTTCGATCCCGACTACGGGTGCTGTCTGTATGGAGTTTGTACATTCCGTGTCGGTTTTCTCCGAGATCTTCGGTTTCCTCTCACACTCCAAAGACGTACAGGTTTGTAGGTTAATTGGCTTGGGATAAATGTAAAAATAATTGTCCCGAGTGTGTGTGCAGGATAGTGTAAGTGTGCCGGGTCCGTTGGTCGGTGCGGACTCAGTGGGCCGAAGGGCCTGTTTCCGTGCTGTATCTCCAAACTAAACTAAACCACAAAGGGGAAGCCTTTCATTTTTCTGTGAAAGGAGGACATTTTAGATGCTCTGGAATATAATGTCTCATCTTGAGAACGGATATGGTGGAGACTGAGAGAAAGGATGGACTCCCAATTTGAGGAAGGACATCCTTGTAATTGAGGCAGTGCAGCATAGGTTCACAAGACTGATCCCTGGGATGGCGGGACTGTCATTAAAAAGACTAGGCTTGTATTCACTGGAGTTTAGAAGGATCAGAGGGGATCTTATAGAGGCATGTAAAATTATAAAAGGACTGGACCAGCTAGATGCAGGAAAAATGTTTCCAATGTTGGGGGAGTCCAGAACCAGGGGCCACAGCCTTAGAATAAAGGGGAGGCCATTTAAAACTGAGGTGAGAAGGAACTTTTTCACCCAGAGTTGTGAATTTGTGGAATTCTCTGCCACAGAGGACAGTGGAGGCCAAATCACTGGATGAATTTAAGAGAGTGTTAGATAGAGCTTTAGGGGCTAGTGGAATCAAGGGATATGGGGAGAAGGCAGGCACGGTTTACTGATTGTGGATGATCAGCCATGATCACAATGAATGGCGGTGCTGGCTCGAAGGGCCAAATGGCCTCCTCCTGCACCTATTTTCTAAGTTTCTATGTCCTTTTAAGAGACAGGCAGTGAATTGGTGTGGTCAAGATAGATGTTGGTAGATGGGTTGTCTCAATAGACAATAGATAATAGGTGTAGGAGTAGGCCATTCGGCCCCTCAAGCCAGCACCACCATTCAATTGATCATTCTCAAACAGTACCCCGTTCCTGCCTTCTCCCCAAACTCCCTGACTCTGCTATCCTTAAGAGCTCTATCTAGCTCTCTCTTGAATGCATTCAGAGAATTGGCCTCCACTGCCTTCTGAGGCAGAGAATTCCACAGATTCATAACTCTCTGACTGAAAAAGTTTTTCCTCATCTCCGTTCTAAATGGCCTACCCCTTATTCTTAAACTGTGGTCCCTGGTTCTGGACTCCCCCAACATTGGGAACATGTTTCCTGCCTCTAACGTGTCCAACCCCTTAATAATCTTATATGTTTCGATAAGATCCCCTCTCATGATCTCCTGAGATGGAGACAGAGAGATCCAGAAAAGGGAGTGAGGTGTCAGAAATGGTTCAAATGAATTTGTGGGCAAGGTGGAACTTTGTTTTGAAGGTGATCAAATTGAGGAATTCCACACAAGTGCAGGAGACAACATGGCGGCACTCTTTGATGTGATTTGGAAAGAATTGGGATGTGGTGTCAGAGTATGCAACAAAACTTGTTGTTGGAGCGATCTTGTTTGCACAGAGTCTGTTGCTTCATCTGATTACATTTAATTAACTTGTTGCAATAGCTGCAAAGCAATTTGGAATAATCTGAAGCAATAAATATAATTTATTTCCAAATGTTGGCGAATTCTATTTGGATGAACAAGTTTATTACCAGAAGACCTATTATTAGAATTAAGCTTATAAGCAATTCTAATTTGTACATAAAGGATTATTAATACAGTTAGAGACTGCCATTGAATTAGATAAAACACATCCATGTACCTAGTACAAAATGTACATGAAGTTACATGCGGCATAAGGAAATTAAATTACTTAAACATAAAAAATAACTACAGAAAACGGAGAGGGGTGGCTGAAATGGTTCAAGTAAAATTACACATTATTGTAATGTTCAAGAAACAATTAGACAGGTACAATTAGAAGGAACTGCAGATGCTGGTTTACATCAAAGACAGACACATAAAGCTGGAGTAACCTCAGCGGGACAGGCAGCATCTCTGGAGAGAAGGAACACGTGATGTTTTGGGTCGAGACCCTTCTTCAGACTGAACAGGTTTAGAGGGATACGGGCCAAATGCAGGCAGGTGGGACTAGTGTAGATGGGACATGTCCGTTGTGGGCAAGTTGGGTCAAAGGGCCTGTTTCCACACTGTGATTCTATGAGATTAAGAGACCTACTTGAATATAGACACAAACTTCCTCGTTTTTAAAAAAAAAGCTTGCTCAACGTAGTTATATGGCACAAAGCAGATTAAAAAATATATATTCAGTGACCATATGTACTCTCCAAACCTTTTTATTGACTTCCCAACCATTTCCAACATTGGAAGTCTTTTCATTGCTCACATACACAACACTATCCTCCAAAAAATATCTTTCAGAAACTTGTAAGTTAACTCTTGCTCAAAAGGAAGTTCCTGGACTTCACCTACCATTACTGCCATTGTGTTCCATTAATGTTACATTGAAATGGTATCAGACCCAAAACATCACCCATTCCTTCTCTCCAGGCTGATAAATCCCCAGGGCCTGATGGTCTGCATCCCAGAGTACTTAAGGAGGTGGCTCTAGAAATAGTGGAAGCATTGGAGATCATTTTTCAATGTTCTATAGATTCAGGATCAGTTCCTGTGGATTGGAGGATAGCAAATGTTATCCCACTTTTTAAGAAAGGAGGGAGAGAGAAAACGGGTAATTATAGACCAGTTAGTCTGACATCAGTGGTGGGGAAGATGCTGGAGTCAATTATAAAAGACGAAATTGCTGAGCATTTGGATAGCAGTAACGGGATCATTCCGAGTCAGCATGGATTTACGAAGGGGAAATCATGCTTGACAAATCTACTGGAATTTTTTGAGGATGTAACTAGGAAAATTGACAAGGGAGAGTCAGTGGATGTGGTGTACCTCGACTTTCAGAAAGCCTTCGACAAGGTCCCACATAGGAGATTAGTGGGCAAAATTAGGGCACATGGTATTGGGGGTAGGGTACTGACATGGATAGAAAATTGGTTGACAGACAGAAAGCAAAGAGTGGGGATAAATGGGTCCCTTTCGGAATGGCAGGCAGTGACCAGTGGGGTACCGCAAGGTTCGGTGCTGGGACCCCAGCTATTTACGATATACATTAATGACTTAGACGAAGGGATTAAAAGTACCATTAGCAAATTTGCAGATGATACTAAGTTGGGGGGTAGTGTGAATTGTGAGGAAGATGCAATAAGGCTGCAGGGTGACTTGGACAGGTTGTGTGAGTGGGCGGATACATGGCAGATGCAGTTTAATGTAGATAAGTGTGAGGTTATTCACTTTGGAAGTAAGAATAGAAAGGCAGATTATTATCTGAATGGTGTCAAGTTAGGAGGAGGGGGAGTTCAACGAGATCTGGGTGTCCTAGTGCATCAGTCAATGAAAGGAAGCATGCAGGTTCAGCAGGCAGTGAAGAAAGCCAATGGAATGTTGGCCTTCGTAACAAGAGGAGTTGAGTATAGGAGCAAAGAGGTCCTTCTACAGTTGTACCGGGCCCTGGTGAGACCGCACCTGGAGTACTGTGTGCAGTTTTGGTCTCCAAATTTGAGGAAGGATATTCTTGCTATGGAGGGCGTGCAGCGTAGGTTCACTAGGTTAATTCCCGGAATGGCGGGACTGTCGTATGTTGAAAGGCTGGAGCGATTGGGCTTGTATACACTGGAATTTAGAAGGATGAGGGGGGATCTTATTGAAACATATAAGATAATTAGGGGATTGGACACATTAGAGGCAGATAACATGTTCCCAATGTTGGGGGAGTCCAGAACAAGGGGCCACAGTTTGAGAATAAGGGGTAGGCCATTTAGAACGGAGATGAGGAAGAACTTTTTCAGTCAGAGGGTGGTGAAGGTGTGGAATTCTCTGCCTCAGAAGGCAGTGGAGGCCAGTTCGTTGGATGCTTTCAAGAGAGAGCTGGATAGAGCTCTTAAGGATAGCGGAGTGAGGGGGTATGGGGAGAAGGCAGGAACGGGGTACTGATTGAGAGTGATCAGCCATGATCGCATTGAATGGCGGTGCTGGCTCGAAGGGCTGAATGGCCTACTCCTGCACCTATTGTCTATTGTCTATTGTCCAGAGATGCTGCCTGTCCCGCTGAGTTACTCCAGCTTTATGTGTCTATCTTAGGTTGCTGAACAGGCTCTCCCTCATAAAAATTATATCAGTCAATCTGCAATGTATTCATGTAGTCAGAATTAGTTACAGCTGAGTTTTGTTCTGAGTTACCCATCGAAACAGACCACAATGGCACAAAATGAACGATTAAAATTTTAATTCATTCCTGGTCTTCAAAGATGTAATTTCAAAGACACAAAGCACTGGGGTAGCTTAGCGGTTCGGGCAGCATCTCTGGAGAATGTAGATAGGTGACGTTTTGAGTTGGGACCCTTCTTCAGACAGGTTGGGACCCTCCGTCTGAATGAAGATTCCAACCCAAAATGTTTTTAGTATAAGTTTATAAGTTCATAACTCTTCTTCTTGCATATGGCATGCATAGCCTAAAGTTGTAGGCCAAGGGTAGACATCCAGGCCAGGGCAGCCTCAGTTGCTGGGTGGATGACCTTGATGCCACCAGGGAAAAGCCACAGTGAGCAATCATTCACAATACAATACAATACAATACAATATATCTTTATTGTCATTGTACCCAGGGGTACAACGAGATTGGGAATGCGCCTCCCATACGATGCACTAATTTAGGTAATTTAGACAGCAGCAACCCAACGAAACGAACAGTTGTAACAGTTTTGGACAGGGTAAAGTGCAAGTTGATCTATGCGTTGTGGCCATCCGGCTCAGCAGGACCGGTTCATAGCAGCTATGGCCCTGGGGATGAAGCTGTTCCTGAGTCTGGAGGTGCGGGCATAGAAGGCCTTGTATCGTCTGCCCGATGGAAGGAGTTCGAACAGACTGTTGCAGGGGTGTGAAGAGTCTTTGTGGATGCTGGTGGCTTTTCTGAGGCATCGTGTGTTGTAGATGCCCTCCAAGTCTGGTAGCTGTGTTCCGATGGCCCTCTGAGCTCTATGGACTACCCGCTGTAGAGCTTTCCTTTCTGCCTCCGTGCAGCTGAGGTACCACACAGGGATTCCATGCGTTAGGATGCTCTCTATGGTGCAGCGGTAGAAGGTCTTCAGCAGCTGTTGGGGTAGACCAGACTTTTTCAGTGTTCTTAAGTAGAACAGTCTTTGTTGTGCCTTCTTGACCAGCGCAGCAGTGTTATTGGACCATGTTAGGTCCTCCGAAATGTGAGTGCCCAGAAACTTGAAGCTGGACACTCTCTCCACACTGACCCCATTGATAGAGATCGGGGCATATTCCCCGTTATGTGACCTACGGAAGTTGATGATCAGCTCCTTGGTCTTGGTGGTATTTAGGGACAGGTTGTTATCCGAGCACCAGTCCGCCAGGTTCTGCACCTCCGCTCTATAGTTTGTTTCATCCCCGTTGGTGATCAGCCCGATCACCGTTGTGTCATCTGCAAACTTGACAATGGTGTTGGTGTCGAATGCAGGAACACAGTCGTGTGTGAAGAGGGAGTAGAGCATGGGGCTCAGAACACAGCCCTGTGGTGTGCCGGTACTCAGGGTGATAGTGGAGGACAGGTGCGGGCCCATTCTCACTGCCTGCGGTCGTTCCAGCAGGAAGTCCAGGATCCAGTCACATAATGACGAGCTAAGGCCTAGCTGGTGGAGTTTGGTGATGAGCTTGGTGGGGATGACCGTGTTGAAGGCGGAGCTATAGTCTATGAATAGCATCCTCACGTACGTGCCCTGTCTCTCTAGGTGAGTCAGGACAGTGTGAAGAGCCAGAGAGATGGCGTCCTCTGTAGATCTATTTGCCCTGTATGCAAATTGATGTGGGTCCAGTGAGTCAGGGATGCTGGATTTGATGTGTGAGAGGACTAGCCTCTCAAAGCACTTCATGACAATCGGCGTGTGGGATAGTCTGGTCTGGATATCCGCAGTCGCAAGCAGGGCTGTCTGTCAATCCCCCACTTGTGCAGGTGTTGGGCTGTTCTTGCATGGAGGGTGCGGATCCTGTTCAGGGTGAGCCATTGCTTGCGATGAAGGTCAAATCCCGGTGGTTTCACTGTGGGGTCTGTGATGACCTCTCCGTTGTTGGTGTTGACATCTTTCCAGGCTCTGCGCCACTCAGTCTCGCGGCCACAGTCTTCCAGGGATTTGGCTGAAGACCAGAAGGGTTTGCGGGACTTCAGGCGCATGTTGGGCAGACTGTTGAAGTCAGCATGGATGGGAAGGTCAGGGTTAGTCTCGATGGAGCACCAATCTGGGAGGGGCGATGTGCGAGAGGACAGGGAGCCACTGCAAAAGTGTTGATTTGAACGTCCCTGTGATGACCCACATTGCAGCATTAAGGACAGTGTCAACTCGTTTGGTGTGGCAGCTATTTCCCCAAGCTGTTGAGCAAAACTAGGCTGTTGAGTAGACTAGGGCTAAGCTTGCAGTACGGAGGGTGTGTGCATTGGATCACCAGCTGTTGCCTGCAAGTTTCCTGATGAAGTTTCTCTGTGTTAAATGCTTTACCGTTTACATGCTTTAATCCCGTCTACATGTATTGTATTGTATTGCACTGTCTAATTGTAATGTACTGTACTGCACAGTCATCCCCTGTCTATATGTTTTGCATTTGTATTGCACTATGGTCCCCGGAGGCACTCTGTATCGTCCCATTCGTTGCATGATCTGCAAGGAGTGGAATGACAAATAATCTAACTGTTAACCATTAATTATTTAATTAATGATGTTGACCCTTGTTTTCAGTTTATCAGCCACCCTCTTCAGGTGTTGACGATAGGGGAGGGTGCGGTCCAGGGTGACCCCGGTACTTGGGGAATTCCTCATTCTTCACCGGCTTACTACAGAAGGACACTCATAGCTTTGCATTGGCGAGCCGATTGCTGAGGTGAAAGGCGGTGACAGTTGTCTTAGATGGGTTGGGGCGAAGTCGCCAGAAGGTGAAGTCCTCCCTCCTCCCCCATCCCCTTCACGCCTTGGGTTAGCATTCTACTGATATCCTCAAGGGCAGCTCCCTGGTAGGCAAGGGCAAGGTTATCCGCATATGCAAACTTCCTGGACAAGGTAGTTGGCATATCACTCACATAGATGTTGAAGAGTAGGGGAGCTAGGACAGAGCCCTGGGGGAGGCCATCATTCAAGGTGTGCGTCTCTTGTAGAAGGAGGACATCAGCATTATGGTCCTTAGACCGATCTTGAGATGTATTCATTCTTTGCCCTGGACATTCCTTCCTCATTTAACTGCTAGATGCGTAGAGATTTCCCGATGCTGCGGGAGTTTTGGCCCTGAGCAGGGCCGTTTGGGTTACAGGTCACTAGTGGTGTTGTCAAAAGTGCCACCAAAACACTACATCTATTAGTTGTGCACATCGGGTTGATTGCATTAGTCGAAACAGGGTGGACCATGTGAAGGTTACAATCTCCCACTCCAGTTAATAAGTGATAGGAACAGAATTAGGCCATTCGACCCATCAAGTCTACTCTGCCATTCAATCATGGCTGATCTATCTTTCCCTCTAAACCCCATTCTCCAGCCTTCTCCCCATAGTCCCTGACACCAGCATCTGCAGTTCTTTGTCTCTATATCTTCTCCAGAGATACTGCCTGACCTGCTGTGTTTCTCCTGCACTTTGTCTCTTTTTTGGGTCAACAGCATCTGCAGTTCCTTGTGTCTATAATTTCAAAGTTGTATCTATTCAATATATATTAACTGCTCAAAAGCATGTATATTAATTTTTCCAAATTGGTGTCTGCACAGTTTTATAAGCTGTCCTTTCGCCTCCATTAAAACATTGTTGCTTTGACCAATCGATCTTTGTTTTCTGCTATAGAGTCTTTGCACATAATCTTCAGAATAATACTCGAGGAAAGCTGTTTGGAAAGGGGTGTACTCTATTTAGTCAGACGATAAACAAAGAAACCGCCTGACTATTTGGACAAAAATACAGGGTTCCATAATTCTAACTAATAATTGTATCCGGGCCAATATTGTTTAATTCATTTCCTTTGCTGCCGTCAAAATATAAGAAAATGAATATTAAATTGAATATTCCCAAACAAATCAACATCCCTACTTTAAACTCTGCTGTTGAATTTTTCTCAGACATATCATTTATTGAGGAGAGACCACTGCTATTTCTATGTTATATTTAATATGTTTGTTATTATCTCATTTCCAAAACAGTTGAACTGGGCATTTATACTGAAATCAGTCAAATTGGCACACAAAATAAATACAAAATCAAGTTCTTAATCTTCAGTAAGCAGTAAAACTATTTTCAAGCAGAAACAAGGAACTGCAGTAGCAAATGGAGAACATGAATAGGTGATGTTTCGGGTCGAGACCCTTCTTCAGACTTTTCACTATTTTCTTGCTTGAATAGCAAGATAACAAATGTTATCTGAAGAAGGGCTTCGACCCGAAACATCACCCATTCCTTCTCTCCAGAGATGCTGTCTGTCCCACTGAGTTACTCCAGCATTTTGTGTCTAACTTCGATTTAAACCAGCATCTGCAGTTCTTTCCTACGCAAGATAACAAGAAATGTATTCCATGATCTAAAGTCTACAGAGGAATAGATGTTAAACTGTTGCAAGGGAAGCAATTAGGAAGCATTCATGAATCTATCAATTTACATTTAACAGATATAATAGATGGTTGTGGGTGTATGGAACGAGCTGCCAGTGGAGGTAGTTGAGACAAGTATTATAACAACATTTAAAAGACATTTGGACAGATATATGGATGATAAAGGTTTAGAGTGATATGGGCCAAATGAGAGCAGGTGGTACTTGTGTGGATGGGGAATCTTGGTCAGCATGGGCAGGTTGGGCCGAAGGGCCTGTTTCCATGCTGTATGATTCTATGACTATTATAAAACAGCAGATTCTTAAATATTTTCTCTGCCACAGTTGGTTGAAACCGAAAAGACAGACCAGAAATTAATTACATTTTTAATTCCCTTAGCAACAAAGTAATTGCAAAAAAAAAATTCACACCCTCTGCTCTTTGTTATTTCCTGTGTAACTCATTGGACTTCAATGCATGAGAGTCATTCCTTTAACCTTAATGAAAGAGTTCTATACTGCAGATTATTTTGTCACTTCTCACTAAATTCCCTAATTTTTTTATTTTTTTTGTGTAGTTTAGAGATACAGCTTAGAAACAGGCCCTTCAGCCAACTGAGTCCGCACCGACCAGCGATCCCCGCACACTAGCACTATCCTACACACACACACACTAGGGACAATTTGCTTTTATACCAAACCAATTAACCTACAAACCTGTACGTCTTTGTAGTGTGGGAAGAAACCGAACATCTCAGAGAAAACTCATGCAGTCACAGGGAGAACGTACAAACTCCGTACAGACAGCACCTGTAGTCAGGATCGAATCTGGGATTTTGGCGCTGTAAGGCAGCAACTCTACTGCTGCACCACTGTGACACCCCGGAGTCTGGGGGATTGGCAGAAATAGGCCACTATCCACTATCAGAAATAAATTTGAGGAATTACCCTCGTCTCTCTAATCCAGAAAACAGCCCCGACTAGGTGTTAGCTACAAGGAGAGGTCCGATAAAGTTGGAGCAACTCGACGGGTCAGGCGGCATCTCTGGAGAACATGGACAGGCGACATTTCAGGTCGCGGCCCTTCTTCACCCAAAATATCCCATATTCATGTTCTCCAGAGATGCTGCCTGACCTGCTGAGTAGCTCCAGCACTTTGTATTCTTCTGTGTATTTTGGAAAAAGTTGGATTGTTTTCTCTGGAATGCCGGAAGTTGAGGGGAGACCCGATAGTAGTTTATGAAATCACGAGAAGCACAGAGAGGGTCAACGGTCAGAACCTTTTTTCCTCAGGGTGTGAACGTCAAAGACAGAGGACATAACTTGAAGGTGAGAGGGGCAAAGTTTAAAGGAGACATGCAGGGTGCCTGGAACATGCAGCCAGAGGTGGTGGTGGAAGGGGATGTGATAATGGCATTGAAGAGGCTTGTGGATAGGAACATGGATATACAGGGAATGGAGGGGTACAGATCACATGCAGGCAGAGAGATTTAGTTTAACTTGACATCATGTTTGGCATTGACATTGTGGGCCCAAGGGCCTGTCCCTGTGCTGTACTGTTCCATGTTCAATATATCCCAAGATGTCTAATTGGACGACAAAGTGTGTTAACTTAAATTGTAAGTTGTTCTGTTAGGGTGATCTTTGTATAATATAAATCTCTTCAGATCTCTAGCCAAACCTAACCCTTGTTGCAGCTTCTCAATGATTTATCTTATCGTATGGTTGGTGTCAATTACGGAGTGAGAATTAATCTCTGGGATCATTTTTGGTAATGATTCATGCCATCAACTTGCAACAACTGAATCATTCCCCATTAGAAAACCAAATCCATCAGGGTAATAATTTGTCATTGCAAAGCACATTCTAATGTCTTTAATAATGACCTAGTTATACATAACGTTAGACTTTAGAGATACAGCGTGAAAACAGGCCCTTCGGCCCACCGAGTCTGCCGACCAGCAATCACCCCGTATACTAGCACTATCCTACACACTAGAGGCAAATTACAGAAGCCCAATTAGCCTACAAACCTGCACGTCTATGGAATGTGGGAGGAAGTCAGAACACCCGGAGAAAACCCACGCGGTCACAGGGAGAACATACAAACTCCACACAGACAGCACCTTAACTATTATGAGCCAGAGTCTGAAGAAGGATTGCGACTTCAAACATCACCTATCTATATTCTCCAGAGATGCCGCCTGACCTGCTGAGTTACTCCAGCACTACTGTGATGAGTACATTGGAAGCAAGCCATTTAAATTGCTCTAAGAGCAATTGATTCCTTTACATCCATTAACTTTGGATTCATGTGTTATTTGTTATAATGTTCCATTAATTAAAAAAGACCAATGTGTCAGCTATTAATGTCACTGAAGTAGATGAACCTTCTCTCTTTGATTCTGAAGACCTTTTAACGAAATCCAAAAACATTTTGAACAATGTAAAGTCATAAATCAGCTTTAAACTACATAAATATATTGACTTAAATTTGTAACGTGATGGAGTACAAGCAATACAGAAATAAAATAATGTTTGCTTTTGAATTACATTCCTGAAATATCCCAGGTAAAAACTACCTCAAAACAAAGTTGATATAGAACATAGAACAGTACACCTCAAGAACAGACACACAATCTCCATGATGCCAAGTGAAAATGTAGAAAGAAGGAACTGCAGATTCTGGCTGATATACAAAAGGATACAAAGTGCTTGTGTAACTCAGCGGATCAAGCAGTATCTCTGGAGAACATGGATAGATGATGCTTTGGGTAGAGTTCTTTCTTCAGACTCAGACTAAGAAGGGTCTCAACCTGAAACGTCTCCTATCCATGTTCTCCAGAGATGTTGCCTGACATTGCTGAGTTACTCCAGCACTTTGTGTCCTTTTAAGATGCCAAGATAAACTGATCTCCACTTGCCAGCAATGCAAATCCCTTCATTCCCTGCATATCCACGAACCCATCTAAAAGCCTCTTAAATACCATTAAAAATAAATCACTGAACTTGAATGAAATGATAAACCTTGAGAACATTGGAAAATAACCAGAATCGGAAACCGGAGCGTGGATAACAACACCAATTTTTACTTGTTTGTAATATTTGTTTTGTTGTTGTAGATGATTTTATTATTGCTTTGTGATGATTAATATAGTGTTTACTTTGCTCCCTTCTGAGTGCGCGGTCAGATACTGGTGTTGTTTAGTTTAGTTCACGAGATACAGCATGGAAACAGGCCCTTCGGCCCACCGAGTCCATGCCAACCATCAGTCATCTGTTCACACTAGTTCTATGTTATCCCATTTTCTCATTCACTCCCTACACACTAGGGGCAATTTTACAGAAACCAATTAACCTACAAACACGCATGTCTTTGGGATGTCAGTGGAAACAAGGGAACCCAGAGGAAACCATTCCATCATAGGGAGGACGAGCAAATTCCACATAGACGCCAAGGTCAGGATCAAACTCAGGTCTCTGGTGCAGTGAGGCAGCAGCTCGACCGGTAGCACCACTGTGCCACCCTATAGATCCACCAATGTTGCCTCAACAACCCACTGTTGCTCATCCGCCATCTAAATTGCTTTGGAATTTGGCAGCAAGGTGCCTGAAAGCACCAGTGACCCCGGTTCGATCATGACTATGGGTACTGTCGGTGTGGAGTTTGTACATTCTCCCTGTGATTACATGGGTTTTCTCCGGGTGCTCCGGTTTCCTCCCACTTTCCAACGACGTGCAGGTTTGTTGGTGAATTGGCTTCTGTAAAATGTCCCTAGAGTGTAGAACAGAACTAGTGTATGAGTTCTGTCGGAAGAAACTGCAGATGCTGGTTGTCAACCCAAAACATCACCCATTCCTTCTCTCCAGAGATGGTGCCAGTCCCGCTGAGTTACTCCAGCATTTTGTGTCTCTCTTAGTGTACGGTTAGATGACTGTTGGTCGGCATGGACTCGGTGGGCCGAAGGGCCTGTTTCCACGCTGTATCTCTAAATTAAACTAAGAAGTGTAAGATGCAGAAAGAAAAGGTAATGTTAGGAATACTCCATGGATCAGGTAATATTGGGTGAAAAGGAAGAAATTTAATGGAGAAGGTTTATCACATGGACAGGCAGGTCAGGCTGCCAGAGGAGGTGGTAGAGGCAGATACAATCACAATATTTATAAGGCATATGCACAGGAATGCAGGAAAGACACAGAAGGATATAGGGCTAATGCAGGCAAATGGAATTATTGTTGATATGATAACAAAGAACTGCAGAAGCTGGTTTACCAAAGAAAGACACAAAGTGCTGGAACAACTCCGGTCAGGCAACATCCCTAGAGAACATGGATTAGTTTAGTTTGAGATATAGCATGGAAACAGGCCCTTTGGCCCACCGAGTCCATGCCGACTATCAATCACTTGTACATTAGTTTCACGTTATGCCACTTTCACATCCTACACAACTAGGGGCAATTTACAGAAGCCAATTAACCCACAAACCTGCGCGTCTTTGGAATGTGGGAGGAAACCAGAGATCCTGGAGAAAACCCAAGCAGGTCATATTGAAAACCTACAAACTCTGTACAGACAGCACCCTTAGTCAGGATCGAACCCTGGTCCTTGGCACTGTAAGGCAGCAACTCAAGCGCTGCACCACTGAGCCACTCAAAATGTGCGATATGTGGTATGGCCTTGGTACTCTGGCAAGAGGCAAAATACCCAAGATTGCATCACAGCTTGGTTTGGGAACAGCTCTACCCGAGATGGCAAGAAATTGCATAGAGTTGCAGATGTGGCCCAGTCCATCACACAGACAACACTCCCCACCACTGATTATCCACACCTCTGTGAGTAAAAATATGTTGCATGGCTTACAGAAGATACACCGATGAGACACTTCTTCTTGTATGCCAGACATATGTAGAAAGTACGGTTGATTTTGCTAAAGCTGCAAGCCACAGTAAAGACTACAACTGCTTTCTCTGAAAGTGGCTAATGACTTCTGGAGAAACGAAACTTAGCTTGGGATAACACATTAAAAGGTTGTTCATCACAAGATAGGCGGAGTATGTGTCAAGCAGGAATGTTCTTTGTCTCTGCCTTTAAAAGACTGACCGAATGTAACCAAGTCAGGCGAGACTCATACAGATGCTGGTCCTCTGTGAGACGCTCCCTCATGAGAGAATAAAATCAGGCAACCGTCAAGTAACAAACAACTAAGTGTGGACAGTGAATTTATTTATCCACAACCTCACAGAGGGCAGCCAACATGGACAAGGACCATCTTCACCCTGGTCATTCGCTCTTTCTCCCACTCCCGTTGGACAGAAGATACAAAAGCTTGAAAACACATACCACCAGACTCGGGAATAGTTTAATCCCCTCTGCTGATAGATTCTGAGAGCTTCTCCACATAAACTCGAATGTTGTCCTGATCTTTCAACCTACCTCATTACACATATTGGACATTTTGCTCTGGAATTGTTACGTTACAATGCTGAAAACGATATTCTGCACTCTGGTATTTTTCTCTTTCCTCAACCTGCAGTACTTGTGAATTGTATTCATGTGCAGTATGATCTGATTTAATTGGCTTGCACACAAACAAAAGCTTTATACTGTATTAGCCGGGACATCCCGTATTTTGGGCTAAATTGGTTTGTCCCGTATGGGACCGCCTTTGTCCTGTATTAGTAGGGTTGCCAACTTCCTCACTCCCAAATAAGGGACAAAGGGTGACGCCACCGCCCCGCCCCCCCACGTGACCTCACCCAGCCAGCGGCCACGTGCTCCCGCTCCACCAATGGCAGCCGCCCGGCCGCCATTGGTGGAACGGGAGCACGTGGCCGCTGGCTGGGTGAGGTCACGTGGGGGGCGGGGCGGTGGCGTCACCCTTTGTCCCTTATTTGGGAGTGAGGAAGTTGGCAACCCTATTCCCTGGCCTTGAGGTACAAGTGAAGCAGTTCTACTTTCAAGCTAAAGAATAGATAGTGTAGATATAAAAGATCATCCCAATCATATCTTGGCATAAATCACCCCTGGGCATCCAGCCAGTCCCAATCCCTCTGCAATAAACTGCCCTCCATAATGTTTGGGACAAAGACCTATCATTTATCTATTTTACTCTGTACTCCACAATTTAAGATTTGTAATAGAAAAAAAAAATCACGTGGTTAAAGTGCACATTGTCAGATTTTAACAAAGAGTATTTTTATACAGTACACATGATAATCATAAACCAATCCCAATATGAAGGCGTAAAGATGAGTAATGAGAGTTGACAGAGCATTATTAAGACTTTATTAAGACAGTCTGAAGAAGGGTCTTGACCTGAAACGTCGCCTACTCCTTTTCTCCAGAGATGCTGCCTAACCCACTGAGTTACTCCAGCTCTTTGTGTCTATCTTCCATTATTGACTTGGTTGGGATGAGAGTGACATAGAGTAAACGGTCCTCAAAATAATGTTAATTCATTCCCCGGTGTTGATCTAAAAAGGGACGTGCTTGGGGAATTACATCATTTTGTGCAAGGCTATGTGAAAACACGAGACGTGTCGATGTTATTTGCAATTGGAATTACAAAATACCAAGTCCGAAGAAGAATATGATTAGTTTTAATCTGCAATTTGAGAGGGAGGAGGTTAAATCAGAAGTGTCTGTGTTGCAGTTGAACAAAGGGGACTATGAAGGTATGAGAGAGGAGCTGGCCAAGGTCGACTGGAAAAGGATCCTAGAGGAATGACGGTGGAACAGCAATGGCAGGAATTTCTGGGCTTAAGCCAGAATATGCAGAATCATTTCATTCCAAAGAGGAAGAAAGATTCCAAGGGGAGTAGGAGGCAACCGTGGCTGACAAGAGAAGTTAGGGATGGAATATAACTAAAAGAAAAGATGTCTAACATAGCAAAGAGTAACGGCAAGCCAGAGGATTGGGAAACGTTCAAAGGTTAACAGAAGGTAACAAAAAGATGAAGTACGAGGGTAAGCTGGTCAAGAATATAAAGGACAGTTAAAGCTTCTTTTGGTATGTTAAGAGAAAAAGATTAGTAAAGACAAATGTGGGCCCCTTGAAGGCAGAAACAGGTGAAATTATTATGGGTTACAAGGAAATGGCAGAAGAGTTGAACAGGTACTTCAGTTCTGACTTCACTAAGGAAGACAGCAACAATCTCCCAGATGCACTAGATGACGGAGGATCTAGGGAGACAGAGGAACTGAAAGAGATTTGCAATAGGCGAGAAATAGTATTGGGTAGACCGATAGGACTGAAGGCTGATAAATCCCTACGGCCTAATGGTCTGCATTCCAGGGTACTCAAGGAGGTGGCTCGAGAAATCGTGGATGCATTGGTGATCATTTTCCAATGTTCTATTGGATCTTATTGAAACATAAGATTATTAAGGGGTTGGACACGCTAGAGGCAGGAAACATGTTCCCAATGTTGGGGGAGTCCAGAACTAGGGGCCACAGTTTAAGAATAAGGGGTAGGCCATTTAGAACAGAGATGAGGAAAAACCTTTTCACCCAGTGAGTTGTGAATCTGTGGAATTCTCTGCCTCAGAAGGCAGTGGAGGTCAATTCTCTGGATGCTTTCAAGAGAGAGTTAGATAGAGCTCTTAAAGATAGTGGAGTCAAGGGATATGGGGAGAAGGCAGGAAAGGGGTACTAATTGTGGATGATCACAGTGAATGGCGGTGCTGGCACGAAGGGCCGAATGGCCTACTCCTGCACCTATTGTCTCTCCAGCTTCCTCATGGTTCTGCCGTCCGACAAGCCTTAGGTGGGTTCCTGATCCCGCCGAGCCTACGGGGAGGTTCCTACGGGGAGGTTCCCTCCAACTGTACAACTCTAGGAGTCTATGTTATCCTCCTTTTGCATCCACTCCCTACACACGAGGGGACAATTACCCACAAGTCTTTGGGATGTGGGAGGAAACCAGAGCACCTGGAGAAAACCCACGCGGTCACAGTTGGAACATGCAAACTCCACACAAATAGCACTCATGGCGAGGATTGAACCTGGATCTGTAGTACTGGAAGACAGCAGCACTACCAGTTGACCCATTGTGCTGCCCTTTCTGTGAAAGATAACCTCTTCAAAGTCACTACAATGAACCTTTCTTCTGCAGGGTTCCTCAGGCTGTACATCTCTTACACCATAGAGAGCATTCTAACACATGGCATCCCTGTGTGGTATCTCAGCCGCACGGAGGCAGAGAGGAAAGCTCTTCAGCGGGTAGTCCATAGAGCTCAGAGGACCATCGGAACACAGCTACCAGCCTTAGAGGGCATCTACAACACACGATGCCTTAGAAAAACCACCAGCATCCACAAAGACTCTTCACACTCCTGCAACAGTCTGTTTGAACTTCTACCATCGGGCAGACGATACAAGGTCTTCTACGCCCGCACCTCCAGACTCAGGAACAGCTTCATCCCCAGGGCCATAGCTGCTAAGAACCGGTCCTGCTGAGCCGGATGGTCACATCGCACAGTGAACCGGCACAGATCTACTTGCACTTTATTCTGTTTTAAAACTGTTCTAATTTGTTTCATTCGGTTGTTTAAATTAATACTGACTAGCTAATTAATTTATTGCATCGTATGGGAGGCGCATTCCCAATCTCGTATTGTATTGTAGACCTATGGTCCTCTCTCCCGAAACTGGTGGAATACCTCCAAATAGTTTGAGTTTTCCACTGTTACATCAACTATCTTTCCTCAACATCAATTCCATTGATAAGTTTCCTTACACATCTTTGGGATGTGGTTTTTAGTGAGCAAGTGCTAAATAAATATGAATTAGGAATATTAATTCCTATTCTTCTCTTGTTAGTTGAAACCCATGAGTCATAATCTTTGAAAATTGTGGAAATGTGACCATTTTACTGTTGGCGCAGCGGTAGAGTTGCTGCCTCACAGCGCCAGAGACCCGGGTTCAATCCTGACTACGGGTGCTGTCGCTATGGAATTCGTACGTTCTCCCTGTGACCATGCGGGTTTTCTCCGGGTGCTCCGGTTTCCTCCCACATTCTAAAGACTTGTGAGTTTGTACGTTAATCGGCCTCTGTAAATCATCCCTAGAGTGAGGGATAGAACTGGTGCAGGGGGTGGTCATCGGTCGGCCTGGACTCTGTGGGCCAAAGGGCCTGCCTTCACGCTGCATCTCTAAACTAACCTCGCCAGCGATTCTGACAATCCCAGACAAGAAGCTAAACTTGACCTGTTTTTTGGGGACACAGGATATGAATTGATGGCGAGCATCAACAACAGACAAGTTTGGCCAAGCATGTGACTTAGCGTGCAAATTCAAATGAAATTCAACCTTGGCCTCAAATAAATGCATTCCTGTGCAAGGAAGTGAGACGAGGACAAACATCTTCACCCAGAGAGTTGTGAATCTGTGGAATTCTCTGCTAAAAGAAGGCAGTGGAGGTCAATTCACTGGATGTTTCCAAGAGAGCGTTAGATTTAGCTCTTGGGGTTAAAGGAATCAAGGGATATGGGATAAAAGCAGGAATGGGTACTGATTTTAGATGATCAGCCATGATCATATTGAATGGCACTGCTGGCTCGAAGGGCCGAATGGACTACTCCTGCACCTATTTTTTACGTTTCTATGTTTCTAACCCTGAGCTGGGAAAAAAAAAAGATTGTTGCTTGTTGTGGACTTTTGCTTTGACTTTCATGCCAAAATGAACATTTCAATGTTCTAAATTTCATACACTTCACAAGAAGTGAAACTTCAAAGTATTAAAATGAACTCTTGATAGAAACCAGGAGCTGCTAATGTTTTCAGGAAAAAATCTACACTAAGGGTCAAACAATCTGATTAAGCAGCAACGCTATAGAACAATTACGGACAAAGTCTTTGATTACACCACAATCAATTGAAGTGTTCCTAGCATCATATTATAGTTTAGAGATACAACATGGAAACAGGCCCTTCGGCCCACACCAACCAGTGATTCCTGCACACTCACACTCTCCTACGCACACTAGAGACAATTTGCAAGAGCCAATTAACGTACAAACCTGTACGTCCTCGAAATGTGGGAGGAAGCCAGAGATCCCAGAGAAAACCGACGCAAGTCACGGGGAGAATGTACAAACTCCGTACAGACAGCACCTTTAGTCAGGATCAAACCCAGGTCTCTGGCACTGTAAGGGCGCAACTCTACAGTTGCACAAGACGTTGGTGAGACCACATTTGGAGTATTGTGCTGTTTTGATCACGCTGCTGTATGAAGGATCTTGTTAAGCTGGAAAGCGTGCATAGATTTACGAGGATGTTGCCAGGACTTGAGGGCATGAGACACAAGGCGAGGTTGGTCAGGCTAGGACTTTATTCCTTGGAACACAATAGGCTGAGGAAGGATCTTAAGGAGGTGCATACAATCATGTGGGGAATAGAGAGGGTGATGGCGCAGTCTTTTACCCAGAGTAAGGGAATCAAGAACCAGAGGACATAGGGTTAAGGTGAGAGGGAAAATATTTAGTAGCAATCTGAAGGGAAGCTTTTTCCCCACATAGGGTGGTGGGTATATGGAATGAGCTGCCAGAGGGGTAGTTGAGGCAGGTACGATAACAATATTTAAAAGACATTTGGACAGGTACATAGATAGGACAGATCTAGAGGGATTTGGGCCAACGCTGGCAGGTGGGACTAGTGTAGATAGGGCATGTAGTTGGGATTGGGCATTGCAGGGGCCAGAGCTGGACTCCATCAGGCAGGAGGTGAATAGTTTTTCTCTGCAGAAAGAGAAACTCATTAGTATGGGTGTCAGGGGTTATGGGGAGAAGGCAGGAGAATGGGTCTAGGAGGGAGGGATAGATCAGCCATGATTGAATGGCGGAGTAGACTTGATGGGCCAAGAGGCCTAATTCTGCTCCCGTCAAGTGAATTTCTGAAGACACAGACATGAAGAGTTACGTATCTTCAATTATCTTTTTCTTCTCAACCTTTCTTCAGCAAACTCTTCCTCCCCTCTTGCTCCCTGCATCACCATTGTTGACCCATGCCTCCCTCTTTCATTCTTGCTCTCTTGTGCTATCTGTAATATGCGTGCATGCGTGTACACTCACATACACACACACACACTTAGTGGGCCGAACGGCATGTTTCCATGCTGTATCTCTGAGTCCACGCCGACCAGCGATCACACTAGTTCTATCCTACACACTGGGGAAAAACTACAGAAACAAATTAACCTACAAACTTGCACGTCTTTGGAATGCTGGAGGAAACCGGAGCACCTGGAGAAAACTCAGAGAAAAATCACAAGGAAAAGGTACAACCTCTGTACAGACAGCACCCCTTGGTCAGGATCGAACCCCGGTCTCTGGCGTTGTAAGGCAGCAACACAACCATTGCGGCACCGTGCCGCCACTTTGTTTCTCTTTCCACAGGTACTGCCGAACCAGCTGAGCATTTCCTGCATTTTTGTTTTTATTTTCAGATTTACAGCATCTGCAGTATTTCTAAATGCCATCTTTGACATTTGAAAATGTTAACAATGATGTTCAAATACGTTCAATGTCACCTTGTGCAGCATGAAGCAAAAAAGTTGAAATGTTGAAACATATTGCTAAATGAAAAATTTGTTTATTCAATGGACTTAAATTTTTTAACAAAACAGAAAATTCCAAATGGGTGACATTTCAGGTCGAGACCCTTCGTCAGACCCGACCCAAAATGTCACCCATTCCTTCTCTCCAGAGATGTTGCCTGGAGTTACACCAGCATTTTGTGTCCATCTTCAGTGCAAACCAGCATCTGCAGTTCCTTCCTACACACTAAGCCTTTGGTTCATTGGTCTTCATCAGTCAAGGTACTGAGTGTAGAACTTTCATTTCACTGCACATCGTGTATGTGTATGTGACAAATAAATTTGACTTGACTTGAAAAAAAAAGAAGAAAAAAAAGTTGGGATGTTATGTCACAGTTGTAGAAGATAACGTGAGGCTGTATTTGGGATACTGGGTGCAGTTTTGGTCACCCTACTACAGGAAGGATGTAACTAAGCTGGAAAGAGTGCAGTGAAGATTTACAAGACTTCCTGCACAGAAAATCTCAAAAGATCATTTCGAATCGTCTGACTCTATCACTGTGTTAAACTCTTTACCAAAGTGTTTCTGCACTTCATCCTGTCGTAGACTGCTGCAAATCCCGTCTGCAGATATCAAACGGGTCTGCTAACCGCAGAACAAATTCAAAATAAACTTTGACTGATCAAACAATTGTTTTACCAACCGATTGCACATAATGTCCTCGGAGGAACAGCTCGACCGCATACATGCCCATCTCTGCATAAAGTAGCTGAATCAACACCCTATAATAAAACACCCAGTCGCTGCAGTTGTTGGGCCGCTGGAAGATGTGTCACAGTGTTGTTTTGCAGGCAGGAGATACAGCAATAGGCAGACATCTTACTTAGAAACTGCCATTTGGATTATATTGCATCTGGGATTCAGTGCAATATAAATGCGAGAGAGGTAAACAATGCGAGAACAAACTTAACTTGACGTGGCGTAGGAAAGGACTACAGATGCTGGTTTACACTGAAGATAGACACTAAAAATGCTGGAGTAACTCAGCGGGTCAGGCAGCATCTCTGGTGAAAAAGAATAGATGATGTTTCGGGTCGAGACCCTTCATCAGAAGGAGATCAACTTACAAATACTGCACCTGTACATTTTTTGGGCACTGAATATATAACAGAATGGCACAGGAACAGGCCTTCTGACCCACAATGTTTGTGCTGAACAGGTTGCCAAGTTAAACTAATCTCCTCTGTTTGCACATGATCCTTATCCTTCCATCCCCTGTGTATCTAGTCTTGTATTTACCAGCAGAAGGACAAAATTGTGCCCGAGGTCAAATGATTCATAAAGGAATATGAGAAGTTTAACTGCAGAACAATTTCATGGCAAAAAACTCAAAAACATTAACTCCAGAGCACTGGGATTTATTTATAGAAGGACGGAGTTAGAATAACAAGAGTCATGGGTGTCTTAATTGTCATATGTACCAGAATGGAAGAATGAAATTCTCACTTGCAGCAAGTTATGTTAAGCATGAATCGGAACTTGCTTGAACCACAGGAGACCGCAGATGCTGAAATCTAGAGCAAAAGACAAACTGCTGGAGGAACTGTGCAGGTTTAATTTAGTTTAGTGATACAAGCACTTTAGCCAGCAATCACCGTACATCAGTTCTATCCTACACACGAACTGGTCGAGCTGCAGCCTCACAATGCCGGGGGGGGGGGGGGGGGATGGGTGTGTGTGTGTGTGTTTTCGTGTGTGTATGTGTGTTCGTGTGTGTGTGTGTGTGTGTGTGTGTGTGTGTGTGTGTGTGTGTGTGTGTGTGTGTGTGTGTGTGTGTGTGTGTGTGTGTGTGTGTGTGTGTGTGTGTGTGTGTGTGTGTGTGTGTGTGTTCTCCCTGTGGCCGCGTGCATTTCCTCTGGAGCTCTGATTTCCTCCTACATCTCAAAGGCGTGCGTTTTGTTTGCAAGGTTCACTGGCCGTTGTATATTGCCCCTAGGGAGTGGATCCGAAAATGAGATAACATTAAAATAGCGTGAACGAGTGATCGCAGGTCAGCGGTCTGTGTGGAATTTGCGCGTCTTCATGTGACCATGTGGGTTTCCTTTGGGCGCTCTGGTTTCCTCCCATATCCCAAAGATATGCGGGTTGGTATGTTAAATAACTGCTGTAAACTGCCTCGTGTTTTGGCGAGTGGGGGGAATTTATGACAATGTGGAGTGAATATTGTTGGATTAGATTAGTGTAGTTTTAGTTTTAGAGATACAGCGTGAAAGCAGGCCCTTCAACCCACCGAGTCCATGGTAACCATCGTTCACCCGTACACTAGTTCTGTCCAACACACTAGGGACAATTTACAAAAGACGATTAACCTACAAACCTGCTCGTCTTTGGAATGTAGGAGGAAATCAAAACACCCGGTTTTCAAAACCCACGTACAAACTCCGTACAGACAGCACCTGTAATCAGGATCGAACCCCGGTCTCTGGCGCTGTAAGGCAGCAACTCTACCGCTGTGCCATCCAGGATTTGTGTAAATGAGTGTGTTTGTTTGTCAGCGTAGACTCGATGGGCTGAAAGGCCTGTTTCCATACTGTATCTCTAAAACGAAAACCAAAATAAAAGCATACGACTCTCATACTGTGGGAACTTTTACATCAAAGATATGTGGTCAATCTTTGTCATCAGGTATACCTCAGTCTTAGAAAGTCACCTCAGTCTTAAAAAGGCAATACGGGGAGAAAAGATGAGGTACGAGGGTAAACTAACCAATAATATAAAGGAGGATAGCAAAAGTTTTTTTAGGTACGTGAAGAGGAAAAAAATAGTCAAGGCAAATGTGGGTCCCTTGAAGACAGAAGCAGGGGAATTTATTATGGGGAACAAAGAAATGGCAGACGAGTTAAACCATTACTTTGGATCTGTCTTCACTGAGGAAGATACACACAATCTCCCAAATGTTCTAGGGGCCGGAGAACCTAGGGTGATGGAGGAACTGAAGGAAATCCACATTAGGCAGGAAATGGTTTTGGGTAGACTGATGGGACTGAAGGCTGATAAATCCCCAGGGCCTGATGGTCTGCATCCCAGGGTACTTAAGGAGGTGGCTCTAGAAATAGTGGAAGCATTGGAGATCATTTTTCAATGTTCTATAGATTCAGGATCAGTTCCTGTGGATTGGAGGATAGCAAGTGTTATCCCACTTTTTAAGAAAGGAGGGAGAGCGAAAACGGGTAATTATAGACCAGTTAGTCTGACATCAGTGGTGGGGAAGATGCTGGAGTCAATTATAAAAGACGAAATTGCTGAGCATTTGGATAGCAGTAACAGGATCATTCCGAGTCAGCATGGATTTACGAAGGGGAAATCATGCTTGACAAATCTACTGGAATTTTTTGAGGATGTAACTAGGAAAATTGACGAGGGGAGAGTCAGTGGATGTGGTGTACCTCGACTTTCAGAAAGCCTTCGACAAGGTCCCACATAGGAGATTAGTGGGCAAAATTAGGGCACATGGTATTGGGGGTAGAGTACTGACATGGATAGAAAATTGGTTGACAGACAGAAAGCAAAGAGTGGGGATAAATGGGTCCCTTTCGGAATGGGAGGCAGTGACCAGTGGGGTACCGCAAGGTTCGGTGCTGGGACCCCAGCTATTTACGATATACATTAATGACTTAGACGAAGGGATTAAAAGTACCATTAGCAAATTTGCAGATGATACTAAGCTGGGGGGTAGTGTGAATTGTGAGGAAGATGCAATAAGGCTGCAGGGTGACTTGGACAGGTTGTGTGAGTGGGCGGATACATGGCAGATGCAGTTTAATGTAGATAAGTGTGAGGTTATTCACTTTGGAAGTAAGAATAGAAAGTCAGATTATTATCTGAATGGTGTCAAGTTAGGAGGAGGGGGAGTTCAACGAGATCTGGGTGTCCTAGTGCATCAGTCAATGAAAGGAAGCATGCAGGTACAGCAGGCAGTGAAGAAAGCCAATGGAATGTTGGCCTTCATAACAAGAGGAGTTGAGTATAGGAGCAAAGAGGTCTTTCTGCAGTTGTACAGGGCCCTAGTGAGACCACACCTGGAGTACTGTGTGCAGTTTTGGTCTCCAAATTTGAGGAAGGATATTCTTGCTATGGAGGGCGTGCAGCGTAGGTTCACTAGGTTAATTCCCGGAATGGCGGGACTGTCGTATGTTGAAAGGCTGGAGCGATTGGGCTTGTATACACTGGAATTTAGAAGGATGAGGGGGGATCTTATTGAAACATATAAGATAATTAGGGGATTGGACACATTAGAGGCAGGAAACATGTTCCCAATGTTGGGGGAGTCCAGAACAAGGGGCCACAGTTTAAGAATAAGGGGTAGGCCATTTAGAACGGAGATGAGGAAGAACTTTTTCAGTCAGAGAGTGGTGAAGGTGTGGAATTCTCTGCCTCAGAAGGCAGTGGAAGCCAGTTCGTTGGATGCTTTCAAGAGAGAGCTGGATAGAGCTCTTAAGGATAGCGGAGTGAGGGGGTATGGGGAGAAGGCAGGAACGGGGTACTGATTGAGAGTGATCAGCCATGATCGCATTGAATGGCGGTGCTTGCTTGAAGGGCTGAATGGCCTACTCCTGCACCTATTGTCTATTGTCTATTTCAGTCTTCATTGATAGTTCTTGTCTTCTGCAAATAATGGCAGTCTAACGAACTGACAAGTTAATGGTTCCACCAATGCTCCTTTCAAAATGAGGTTGCAACTGAAGGAAATGAACATTTCTGCAATGCATCAACAACATGCACCAAGGGAGCCACAGTGGTGCAGCGGTAGAGTTGCTGCCTTACAGCACCAGAGACCCGGGTTCAATCCTGACCACAGGTGCTGTCTGTACGGAGTTTGTACGTTCTCCCCGTGACCTGCGCAGGTTTTCTCCGGATGCTCCGGTTTCCTCCCATACTCCAAAGTCATACAGGTTTGTAGGTTAATTGGCTTCAGTAAATTGGCCCTAGTGTGTAGGACAAAGAACTAGTGGACATGTGATCGATGGTCGGCCTGGACTTGGTGGGCTGAAGGACCTGTTTCCATGCCGTATCTCTAAACTGATCTAGTCAAAGCAAACTTTGCTACCTTGCAACTGTACTAGTCCACTAAAATGCAAGGCAATATTGCTCTATAATAATAATAATAATAATACATTTAATTTATATAACGCTTTTCTGGAAACTCAAAGAGTAAATAAAACATAAAAATAAATAAATAAACAAAAGATTTATCCAGTGGGCAGCCATTGAGTCGTAAGGAACTGCAGATGCTGCTTTACACCAAAGACACAAAATTCAGGAGTAACTCAGCGGGACAGGCAGCATCACCTGAGAGTAGGAATGGGTGATATTTCAGGCTGAAGAAGGATCTGAACCTGAAACGTCGCCCATTCCTTCTCTCCAGAGATGCTGCCTGTCCTGCTGAATTACTCCAGCATCTTGGGCACCCACTGAATTGAGTTACTAAACATAGCACAAAAAGTAAGGAAATTTGTGTTTGGTAGATTATTTCTTTGTTGTAACAATGCTTCTTGGCAATAAATCTTATACCGTTGGAAAGCCTGTTTATTTCCCTTTTAAATGGTACCACATTTGTAAGGAACATGCATTTGTGGGATGAGCAGCAGAGCCGAGTATATGGGTTGCGCCCATGAAAAATTTGCCAAATCTCTGCCAATGCCAAACAGCTTATTCTGCCATTGACTCTTGTTCGGTGTTGTTTGGTGGATTGGATGATTGAAGTCTGAAGAAACAAGACATATTGGCAATTTAACAATTTATTCATTTAATAAACAGGAGCCACAGTAGCGTGTGGAAGAACCATACACAGCCATAACAGCCTGGCACCTCCTCCTCATGCCGGTCACCAGCCTGGTCACACACTGTTGTGGGATGGCATCCCATTCTTGTCAGCACCTGGGGGTACCAGAAGCTCAAAACAAGAGTCAATAGCAACAGCAGAATAAGCTGTTTGGCATTGGCAGAGAAGATTTGGCAAATTTTTCATGGGCGCAACCCATATACTCAGCTCTGATGCTCATCCCACAAATGCATGTTCCTTACAAATGTGGCACCATTTAAAAGGGAAATAAACAGGCTTTCCAACGGTATAAGATTTATTGCCAAGAAGCATTGTTACAACAAAGAAATAATCTACCAAACACAAATTTCCTTACTTTTTGTGCTATGTTTTTAGTTGCCTGTAATGTTTTCTTAAAGAATAACCCATTAAACAAGGGATAATCTAGTCGTGGCTGATGCATGTTGTATTGCAATGGCCTTTCACCCACGCATTGCTCTTCTTATATTGTGGTTATCAATGATGTTCATATTCATATTCAGTAACATATCTGACTAAAACAGCACCCACACCCTGTAGTTCAGTAACATTCGCGTCCCAATCACCAGCTGTGAAATGGTACATGTGAAGGGAGGTATAGGGTATAATTCACACAATTTATACCCTGTCTTTCTTCCCCCCCCCCCCCAAACATCTTTGCAGGTATTATCAACCTCTACCTGTTGAGATTGAGATACCCAACAGAAGGATTGAGTGAATAAGACACAGCGTAGGCTGATCAGTGCATTGCTGTGTGTGAATGATGACTATATGCCTTGTTACGAAGATCACAAGCAAAAGTTACTGCTCTGCTGAATGTCAAAGGTATCAGGAAAAGCCCGGGAAAGTGAGAAAACAAGTTAGCTTTTGATCGCAGAGAGGGTCGAGAAGGGACGAGGGGATTATCCTTATAAAGGGTGAGGCAAGGTTTGCTGAGGTAATTCCTCGGTTTACAAAGCCATCTGGTTGATAGATTAATAAAGGCAGTTACCAAGGGCAGTCACGGAGAGGGAAAACAAAGGGGCATTTAACAGCCATAAAATGTCAGTCATTGTTGTGGTAGAGATCGGAAACCAAAAGGGGACTGCTGGAAATGCCCAGCTGATCAGGCAGTGACTGTAGAGAGGAGAAGCTGAGTTAATATTACAGTCATACAACGTGGAAACAGGCCCTTCAACCCAACTTACCCACACCAACCAACATGCCCCATCTAGTCCCACCAGCCTGCGTTTGGCCCATATCCCTCCAAACATGTAGGAAAGAACTGCAGATGCTGGTCTTCCCGCTAAACCTGTCCTATCCATGTAGATTGATGTGAATTTTGATAAAGGATCGTCAACCTTAAACGTTTCTCTTTCCATGTGTGTTGCCTGAATTTAGTTTAGAGATACAGCGAGGAAACAGGCCCTTCAACCCACCGAGTCCATGCTGACCATCGATCACCCATTCACACTTGTTCCATGTTATCCCAGTTTTGCATCCTACACATGACGGGCAATTCACAAAAGCTAATTAACCTACAAACCTGTACGCCTTCGGAGTGCGAGAGGAAACTGGAGCACCCGGAGAAAACCCAGGGAGAATGTGCAAACTCTGCTCAGACAACACCCATAGTCAGGATTGAACCCAGGTCTCTGGCGCTGTGAGACAGCAACTCTACCACTGCGCCACCATGCCACCCTGCTGTGTATTTCCAACATTTTCTATTTTTAATTCAAATTTCCCAAATCTGCATTAAAAAACTGTTTTGCTTCCTGTTTTGTCCAATTATTCGGATCAGCATTATTTTAGCTACTTTTGCAATTTTATATATTTTGAGAACGTTTAATGGCAGAAGGAAGCAGACTTCCTGAATTAAACGGCATTAAAATATTGCCAGCTGCTAAAAGCATTTATATATTATACGATTTTTTTACAAAATTGCTAAAAGGGTGGCACTCTAGCAGACACAAGATTTGTCTTTTTTTTCATATTTATCTGTAGCATGTTCTTATCTTTATTGGCCAGCTTGCTTGCTACTTTGTAAATCTTTGCTATGTTGATGCTTTGGGAGACCGGGGAATATTTGTCATATTTAGCTTTGAAAATGAACGATTCTGTCTACATTTGTCTAAACATACATAACGAAGAGATTCATTTGCAAACCCATTTCCTCTCCAAAATATCCTAGCTACCCCGATGGCTTGGAAAATTGCTGGATAATTTGCGATACTCCAGTTGTTTTACTTCCAAAGCAAAATAAATTCATATCAGAGAATAACAAGTCGCGCAGGAAGTCGATTCTTTCTCAGCAAGGCCTTCGTAGCTCTGTAAATCAACTTTGTTTGTCAGCTTTCCTCATATTCTTGGAGTATTGCGTGCAGTTCTGGTCACCCTATTATAGAAGGGATGTGGAGGCATTGGAAAGGTTGCAGAGGACGTTCACCAGAATGATCGACACAAAAAGCTGGAGTAACTCAGTGGGTCAGACAGCAACTCTGGAGAGAAGGAGTAGTTGATGTTTGAGACCCCTCTTCAGACAGAGTCAGGGGAAAGAGGTACAGATGGTGATAGAGAGATTTAGAACAAACTAGACCAAGTTGACCCGTTGGGTCCAAACTTCTCCTGCATTGGTGCAGCACCCTCTCCCCCCCCCTTCCCCTCTCCCCTTTCCCTTCCCCCGCCCACTCCATCCCCCTCAACCCCCCATACCCTCCCTCCCTTCCTAGGAGATAGATTAAAAAATTTAAATGTCAATAACTTAAAAAATATAACACCGATTTCAATGAAACTTCTTCCGTTAGCACCAAAGGGACGACGGTGAGTAAGGTGGGGTTAAAATTGTCACGCTATCATGTACCGTTTTGGCTGTAGTTCAGGAACAAACAAACTAGAGTTTTAGTATATAGATGAATTAAAGATATGCAACCAAAAAAATGATAAAGGAAACCGGACATTGTTAGCCTTGGGCGAGGTGAAAACGAGTTACAGACAATGAAACTCACCAGGATGACATTGACAAAGACAAGGGTGGGGGAGGGAATGATGTCTGGATTAGCAGGCATTAGCAACAGGGAGCAGTTGGACCGACTAGGATTGTTTTCTTTCGTATGTTGGAGGTTGATGGAAGACCTGATAGAAATATATAAAATTATGAGAGGTATAGATAGGGTAGACAGAGCCTTTATCTCAGGATCGAAATATTAAATACTAACAGCGTAGTTTTAAGGTGAGAGGTACAATTCTGCAATTTAGGAGGCTTTTGGGTAGGCATATGGATATGTAGGCCATGGAGCAATATGGATCATATGCAGGCAGATAAGAGTTGGCATCATGCTTGGCACCGACATTGTAGTCTGAAGGCCCTGTTCTTGTGTTGTACTGTTCTATGTTCATGGTCCTCTCTATTACCAGGGGTGGCACGGTGGTGCAGCGGTAAAGCTGCTGTCTCACAATGCCAGAGACCCGGGTTTGATCCTGACCACGGGTGCCAACTGGGCGGAGTTTGGACGTTATCCCTGTGACAGCGTGGGTTTTCTCTGGGTGCTCCAGTTTCCTCCAACATTCCAATGATGTTCCAAAATTCCAAAATTGTCCCCAGTGTGTAAGATGGGACAGCATAGAACTAGTGTACAGGCGATCAATGGTTGGTGTGGACTCGATGGGCCAAAGCACCTGTTTCCACGCATTTGTATCTCTAAACTTTTCAAACTAATCCACCAACATAAGGTTTGTCAGGAGACTAGATAAAGTATTATAGGCGCTGGCATTTCAAAAGTGGATAACTTATCTGTTTCACTCTAGGTAATTGGGGAAGTGAGGATATAAGTTGCAGAGATTTAGTTATTCTTTTATTCTTCTCTAGATTCAGTTTATTTGTGCTAGATACAAAAGGTTACACACTTGTTCAAAAAAGACAAAGGACACTTTAACGATGGCAGTGGGATACCTCCAACTACATTCAATAAACTCAACACAATCCATGCCTGAACAAAGTTACCGACCAGAGACATTGCCTATCCATGTTCTCCAGAGATGCTGCCTGACCCGCTGAGTTACTCCAGCACTTTGTGCCTTTTTGTTTGGAAACCAGCATCTGCAGTTCCGTGTGTCTACATTATCCAGGACAAAGCTACCTCTTATAATTGGGAAGGATGTGTAGGAAAGAACCACAGATGCTGGTTTAAATTGAAGGTAGACACAAAACGCTGGAGTAACTCAGCGGGACAGGCAGCATCACTGGAGAGAGGGAATGGGTGACATTTCGGGTCGAGTCTGAAGAAGGGTCACGACCCGAAACGTCACCCATTTCTTCTCTCCAGAGATGCTGCCTGTCCCACTGAATTACTCCAGCATTTTATGTCTACCTTATAATTAGGATCCTGCCCACAATCATAAACGCTGGTTCTATCTGTCATCAGCACACAATGTCCACCGTAAATATCCCTCAGCACTTTGCGACATGGACAGCAGTGATTTAAGAAAAGGGCTCAGTACCCTCACCAGTTGCTGGTTTATACTGAAGATAGACACAAATTACTCAGCGGGTCAGGCAGCATCTCAGGAGAAAAATAATAGGTGATGTTTCGGGTCGAGACCTTTCATCAGACCGAGGGTCAGGGAGGGGGGGAATCAATTGGTGTGGTGAGACTGACTGGATTACTCTTCGAAACAATGTAGACTCAAAGGCTGACTGACCCCATCTGTGCTCTCAGAGTCTATGATTCTCACCCACATAATTCACAGTAACTATTTGGGGTGCTTGTATTTTTATGTCTATTTATAGGTATCCCAAACCACCTCAGACCAAACAACTGGCACGGGTAATTCCCCATTATTTCATCCAAAAAGCCCCCAGGTCACCCAGAGAGGAAATGTTTGGGGAGACCTTGGGTATTTTGTGACCACAATTTGATACATTTGGCTGAGGAATGCATTGGGAAGTAACACCAGTTCCGTGATCTGCATTGTGAGCATGGGCTAATTGTTTACAGACTAACTCATACTCACAGGGGTTTGAAAGACGATGTGAATTTATCGAGACAGCCACATTTCTGTAATTCTGTCAGGGTCGCACGGTGGCGCAGCGGTAGAGCTACAACCTTATAGCGTCAGAGTCCCGGGTTCAATCCTGACTACGGGTGCTGTCTGTACTGAGTCTTATATGGTGTCCCTGTGACCTGTGTGGGTTTTCTCCAAGATCTTCTGTTTCCTCCCACACTCCAAAGACGTACAGGTTAGTAGGTTAATTGGCTTGGTATAAATGTAAAATTGTCCCTACTGTGTGTAAGATAGTGTTAGTGTGCAGGGATCGCTGGTTGGCACGGACTCGGTGGGCCGATGGGCCTAGTTTCCACGTTGCATCTCTAAACTAAACTAGGTGCTGCCAGGCATCGTTTAGTTTAAGATAGACACAAAATGCTGGAGTAACTCAGTGGGACAGGCAGCATCTCTGGAGAGAAGGAATAGGCGACATTTCAGATCGAAACCCTTCTTGAGACTGAGAATCAGGGGAGAGGGAGACGAGAGGTATGGAAGGGTAAGGTGTGAAAACAATAGAGCAAAGCAGGCGATTATCAAGGAAATGTTGAATGGATCATTGTTAGCTGAGGGGAAGATGACAAAGAAGCATACAAACAGTAAAATTAAACAGGACAGTGAAACTAATCAGGGAACTAATGTGGTGGTGGTGGGGGGAACAAAAAAGAGAGGGAAAGCGAGAGTTACTTAAAGTTAGAGAAATCAATATTAATACAGCTGGATTGTAAGCTGCCCAAGCAAAATATGAGATCCTGTTCCTCCAATTTGTGCTGAACCTCACTGACAGTGGAAAGGTCAGTGTGGGGATGAGAGGTGGAGTTAAAGTGTTTTGCAACAGTGAGATGAAGTAGGCCTAGGCGGACTGAGCAAAGGTGTTGACTTAGATATACATTGTGGAAACAGGCCCTTTGGCCCACCTGGTCTATGGTGACCAACGATTACCCCATACACTACTAGCTCTACCACACACACTGGGGACAATTTACATGTGCCAATTAACCCAGAAAACCCACGTGGTCACAGGAAGAACGTACAAACTCCATATAGTCGGCACCCATTGTCGGGATCGAACCTGGGTCTCTGTCGGGAAAAATAGATCAGACGTGATTAAATGGCGGAGTGGACACGATGGGGCGAATGGCCTAATTCTGCTCCTATGCCTTACAATCGATGCATATTACATTGTTATTTGAAAGTGAGGCAGTACCACTGTGCCACCCTACAAGACACACTGATGCAGGTCTTCTCTGGTTGGAGTACCCGTACAGCTTTCCTCCAAGTTTGACATGAGGAAGAAATAAGGTTTCCAAGCCTTTGAATTCCTCGTCACAAAGGGCTGTGGACACTCAATGGTTGAGTATACTAGATGCTCCGATTAACAGATTTTTGGACTGAGGGAATTAAAGAGCCAGGAAATGGGGCAACATCATTAAGAGTCATGCAATGTGGAAACAGGCCCTCCGGCCCAACTGCCAACCAACATATTACAATTTGGAGCAGGCTAGAATGCTGTCCCTGTTTGGACTTCTTCTTACTTTCTTGATTTAAGCGTGCGTGTTCAAACTATTTTACATATTTGCAATGTCATATTCAGCAACGTGTGTGCAGATGGCAAATTCCATTCTAGAACTGAATAAAAAAGGATTTTGTTTAATTTAGTGATAGTGCATGGAAACAGGCCCTATGGCCCACCGAGTCCACACCAACCATCAATCAGCCATTTTGGACATTGAGGGAATTAAAATGCCGGGGAAATGAGGCAGAAATTTGAACCAGAAAATGGACCACATTGTCATTACCGAATAATGAAAAGGCCTAGATAGAGTGGACATGGAGAGGATGGTTCCACTCGTGGGAGAGTTTAGGACGAGAGGGCACAGCCACAGAATAAAAGGACTTACCTTTAGAGGTGGAATTTCTTTAGCCAGAGGGAGGTGAATCTGTGGAATTCATTGCCACAGATGCCGCTGGAGGTCAAGCCGTTGGATATTTTTAAAGAGATTGATAGATTCTTGATTAATATGGGCATCAAATGTTATGGGGAGAAAGCAGGAGAATGGGGTTGAGAGAGGAAAATAGGTCAGACGTGATTGAATGGCATAGTAGACTTGATGGGGCAAATGGCCTAATTCTGCTCCCATGTCTTACAATCATTAAATATGACATTGTTATTGGAAAGGTTACTTGAGATGAAGAAGCAGATGGAAAAACGTTGTAAATAGACTACATTGGTATTGGTTGATTATCGTCAAGTGTAGTGACAATGATAAACCAGTTATTATCATCAATTGATAACGGAGGTGACAAGTTCAAGCTCAGAATGTGGAGGTGGGGGGGGGGGGGGGGGGGGGGAAGAGAGAGGGGAAAGTGGCAGTTGTGGCCTTTATGTGTGGTTCCTGTGCCTTGTACCTTATCAGCCGTGGACGGTGGGTTAGAGGCCTGTTCCCAAACCGCACAAACTCATAACTCTTTGCAGTAAGGAAACCCACAGCAGCCATTTGTAGCTCAGTGTTGGATGTTAGCCACCCTCTCAGTTCACCACCTCTCTCCCCTTCACAACAATGACAACAGCACAGGACAAGTAACATGTGGCAAAACTGGAGGCAGGAAGTCACATTCTCCCTCCTACTTATCCACACAAAGACATTTTCATTCTTTCCAGACATGCTGCCTGTCCTGCGGTAATTGTAAGTTAATTGGCTTGGTATAAATGTAAATTGTCCTTAGGGGGGGTGTGTTTGGCTGACAGGTGGAGATAGAGCAAAGACTAGTGGGAGGTATGTAGGTTAATTGGCTGGGTAAATGTAAAAATTGTCCCTAGTGGGTGTAGGATAGTGTTAATGTACGGGGATCGCTGGGCGGCACGGACTTGGAGGGCCGAAAAGGCCTGTTTCCGGCTGTATATATATGATATGATATGATATGATAGACTAGGACTAGAGGTCATAGCCTCAGAATTTAAGGCCGTTCTTTTAGGAAGATGAGGAAGAATTTATTTAGTTAAGAGTGTGGTGAATCTGTGAAATTCTCTGCAACAGAAGGCTGTGGTGCCAGTCAGTGGATATATTTAAGGCAGAGATAGATAGATTCTTGATTAGTACGGGTGTCAGAGGTTATGGGTAGAATGCAGGAGAATGGGATTAGGAGGGAGAGATAGATCAGCCATGATTGAATAGCTGAGTGGGCTTGATGGGCCAAATGGCCTAATTCTGCTCCTATCACTTATGATCTTATGATAATGTTAGAATGCGGGGATCGCTGTGTGGTACGGACTTGGTGGGCCGAAGGGCGTTTCCACGCTGCATCTCTAAACTAAACAGATGGTGTTCCTACTTTGATTCAAGGCCAGACTCAGCCACGTTCCCGGCTCCCAACCCTCATCCAACCAAAATCATATCTAAATGTGCCAAAGGTTGCTCATGTTTTCTCACCATTTACTGGAACACCACGTGATCTTATTCCCAGTTATCTACAGGTATTTATTTTATTACAGTTCTTCAATGACCTTTGTGCTATATATATATATACATATCTATGAATGATATTGGAAATTTTATTATTGCCATTTAATGTCTTTCTTAATCTGTGGAATTCTCTGCCACAGAAGGTAGTTGAGGCCAGTTCATTGGCTATATTTAAGAGGGAGTTAGATGTGGCCCTTGTGGCTAAAGGGATCAGGGGGTATGGAGAGAAGGCAGGTACGGGATACTGAGTTGGATGATCAGCCATGATCATATTGAATGGCGGTGCAAGCTTGAAGGGCCAAATGGCCTACTCCTGCACCTATTTTCTATGTTTCTATGTTTCTATTGCATTATTCCGCTCGGTTAAATAAAAGTCATATTAAAAAAACAATCATGACGCCATTCAAATGGAATCCATTCATTTATGAAGAGACAAAATGCTGGAGTAACTCAGAGGGTCAGGGAGCATAAGATCATAAGTGATAGGAGCTGAATTAGGCCATTCGGCCCATCGACTCTACTCTGCCATTCAATCATGGCTGATCTATCTTTCCCACCTAACCCCATTCTCCTGCCTTCTCCCCATAACCCCGGACACCCGCATCTCGAGAGAACATAGATAGGTGACATTTTGGGTCGGGATCCTTCTCCGGGATTGAAGACTGAAATTTATCAGAGTTTGAAGAAGGGTCCCTACCCGAAACGTCACCTGTCCAGGTTCTGTAGGAATGTTGCCTGACCCGCTCAGTTTCTCCAGCATTTTGTGTATTTCCTAATCATTATGTAAAGGAAGGATGGCTACAGAAAAAAACAAGATATCATTATACTAAAACCCTCGTTTGTTTGTTCCTGAACTACAGCCAAAATGGTACACGATAGCGTGACAATTTTAGGCCCAGCTTACTCACTGTCATCCCTCTGGTGCCATCCCTCCCTGCCTGAAGTCCGCCATAATCATCCCACTGCCGAAAAAGTCTGTCATCAGCAGTCTTAACGACTACCGTCCGGTAGCACTCACACCGGTCATCACAAAGTGCTTCGAGAGACTGGTCCTGCAGCACATCAAAGCCAGCCTCCCACCCACCTTCGACCCACACCAGTTTGCCTACAGAGCAAATAGGTCTACAGGGGATGCCATCGACACTGCTCTTCACACTGCACTGACCCACCTTGAACACCAGGGGAGCTATGTGAGGATGCTCTTCCTCGACTTCAGCTCTGCCTTTAACACGGTCATCCCGAGCAGACTGGTCACCAAACTTTCCGACCTTGGATTTTCCCAAACCATCTGCAAATGGATCAAGGACTTTCTGACCAACCGCCCCCAGACAGTCAAAATAGGCCCTCACCTCTCCTCCACCATTACACTGAGCACCGGCTCACCACAGGGCTGTGTGTTGAGCCCCATCCTTTACTCCCTCTACACTCACGACTGCGCCCCCACCCATCCCACCAACACCATCATCAAGTTCGCGGATGACACGACTGTGGTTGGACTCATCTCAGAAGGAGATGAGACAGCCTATAGGGATGAAATCCAAAGGCTGGCAGCATGGTGTTCAGTGAACAATCTGGTCCTGAACTCCTCCAAAACAAAGGAACTTATAATTGACTTTAGGAAAACCAGTGGAAATTACGACCCACTCTACATCAATGGGGTCTGTGTGGAAAGGGTACCAGCTTTCAGGTTCCTGGGTACGCACATCGCAGAGGATCTCACCTGGTCTACCAACACCATCACCACAGTAAAGAAGGCACAGCAGAGACGCCACTTCCTGAGGATCCTCAGGAAAACCAACCTGCAGGAGAAGCTCATGTTGTCCTTCTATCGCTGCTCCATCGAGAGTGTGCTGGCATACTGTATAACCACATGGTATGCCAGCTGCTCAGAAAAGGACAGGAAGGCCCTTCAGAGGGTCATCACGACGGCCCAGAAAATCATCGGCTGCTCACTGCCCTCCCTGGAGCACCTGTTCAGCCTACGCTGCCTCAGTAGAGCAGGCAAAATAATAAAAGATCCATCCCACCCCGGCCACCGTCTGTTTGTTCATCTGCCCTCTGGTCGACGTTTCAGGTCGATAAAATCCCGAACAAACAGACTTAAGAACAGTTTTTACCCCAGGGCCATACGAGAACTGAACACTACCTTTGCACTAGGCAACACTAAAAAATCTTTGTACTTAACATAATTGTATTTAATTGTATTTATGTATTTATTTGTTTTTGCATTTATTGCATATATGTTTGTACGCACCGTCAGGATTGGCTATTTTTTAATTTCGTTGTACTCGTTGCAATGACAATAAATGAATATTATTATTATTATTATTATTATTATATGGTTCATTGAAATCGGTGTTATATCTTTAAAGTTATTCACATTTTTAAAGTTTAAATCTATCTCCTAGGGAGGGAGGGGGGAGGATTAGAGGGGGTTGAGGGGGAGGGGGCGAGCTGCACCATTGCAGGAGAGGTTTGGGCCCAACAGGTCCACTTGGTCTAGTTAACACATAAAAACATATATTTTTGTTATAATATAGTCCATGGTAGTGCAAGAGGTTGACCACAGTGTTCCGTTATCGGGGTGGGGTTCGGGCTGTGCAGGTTGGTTCGACAAAAACCTGTGTGTGGATCCCTCAAATCCAACCTTTCAGAGGTTCAGCGATGGAACAGGCTCTTCGGCCCATCGAGTTCTTGCTGACCAACAATCACCCATACACTATTTCTAATCTACCCACTAGGGACAATTTACCGAACCCAATTCACCTTCAAACCTGTACGTCTTTGGAGTGTGGTAGGAAATTGGAGCACCTGGAGAAAACCCACGCAGTCACGGGGAGAACTCCGTATAAGACAGCACCCATAGTCGGGATCGAACCCGGGGTCTCCGACGTGTAAAGCAGTAACTCTACCGCTGCGCCACTGTGTCGCCCCTGTTTCACATCCAACAGTGGGAATGGAAGGAGAATAGAAAAATATGTTTGCACAATGCCAAAAAATTGGTGAAGTCGAACATCACGTAAATGCAGAACAAAGGTGTTTTGTGCGTGTTCTGGGTGTCCCAGAGCTAGTCTGTATCAATGCTTGCACATTCTCGAGTGAGATATTCTCACGGACGTGCTCTCTCTCAGGAGTGAAACCAGCCCAAACAACGTCAACAGTAGTGCAGTGTCCCAAATCAGCAAGATTCCCAACCACATTGGTCTGAAAAGTAATGGTCACAGCTCCCTCACAGAGGAACCTGGTTTTACTAATGCTGAAAAGTATTATTCAGAAGTTCCACATCAAACCTATGTTGTAATCTCACTGCACGTAATATTTTACACCACTTACCCTTCTTTGCATCTTCAAGCACTCTGCTGCAATCAAAACTGCCTTTTAGACTGTAGAGGTACAGTGCAAAAACAGGCCCTAGAGTGTGTAGAATTGTGTTAGTGCGCGGGGAACGCTGGTCGGCGCAGACTCGGAGGGCCAGAGGGCCGTTTCCACATTGCATCTCTAAACTAAACTAAACAATCCTCCTGTGGAGAATGTCACCCACCAATGCTTCATTACTGAAACTAAACTTTGATTTCAACATTACAATCCCTTCATCCTCGATCAAAACCAAGCCATTATACAATAAAGAATCACGTACCTTGAAGACTCACAGGCCTTAATGTTTCAACATGACTAACCGTTCAAGGATCAACATTTGAGATTGCTATTGTACTCACTTTACTTATTGTTACGGGAATAAGTTATCTTTGTCTCTTTGGAAGTATTGAACAGGGCTGGGTGGCAGAATGATTGGCAACGATTTGAAAGGTGGCCAATTTTGCTTCACTCCTGGACTTTGTGCCAGGTACAGCTCCGGGTGTTGTTGGACAAGAGGGGCAGATTGTGGTAATTCCATTACCTCAGCAAGTCCTCACGCTGCAATCCAGTCACAGGGCGGGGGCTGCTTGTTTAATTTACTAGAAGGGCGGCAAGGACCTAATTTAATTTTTAGTTTCGAGATGCAGTCTGGAAACAGGCCCTTCCGCCCACCGAGTGCGCACCGACCAGCAATCCCCACACTAGAAGAATCCTACCCACTAGGGACGATTTACAATTTTTAACCAAAGCCAATTAACCAACAAACCTGTACGTCTTTGGAGTGTGGGAGGAAAACTGAAGCACCCGGGAAAAACCCACGCAGGTCACGAGGAGAACGTACAAACTTCGTACAGACAGCACCCGTAGTCAGGATCTAACCTGGGTCTCTGGTGCTGTAAGGCAGCAACTCGACCACTGCACCACCGTTCTGCCCTTCTTGCACGATGGGACGGTGGTTCTGAGGAAATGGAGAACTTCTACTCGAGGCCCCACCATCACAATAGCTCTCTTAGCAGGGCAGGGACTCAACGCATCCTGTGATGTATGAACAAAGTCCCTGACTTCACAGCAAGAATATTTTCATCTGGTCGTCTTGGCATCAATAACACTTTCTCTCCCCTACGCCTCGACAGCCTTGAAGTATACATGTTTGTCAGCCTCCGGATGATATATATTTAATCATTCCACACCAAGAGCTTCCATGGGGTGGAGAATTTTCCCAGAGATGGACAATTTGTTTTCACTACACTGAGAAAAAAAAAGTTCTAACTCCGCGTTATGTCTCTTCTTCTGAATCGATGCCTCTCAGTTCTAGATATCCCCACTTGGGCAAACATCCTCTCCAAATCCATGTGCAGGAAGGAAATGCAGATGATGGTTTATAGACACAAAATGCTGGACTAACTCAGCGGGTCAGGCCGCATCTCCGAAGAAAATTAATAGGAGACGTTTTTTCCAACTTGAAACATCACCTGTTCTTTTTCCTATCAATATCCACCCTGGCAACCCCCCTCAGAACGTTGGGATCACCTTTTAACTTTTTTCTTCTATACTCCATTGAGTGCTGCCGCTGCCTGACAGCGCCAGAGACCCAGGTTCGATCCTGACCTCCGGGTGCTGTATGTGCGGAGTTTGCACGTTCTCCCTGTTATCGTGTGGGCTTCATTCAGGTGCTCCGGTTTCCTTCCCACATCCCCAAGATGTGCAGGTTTAAATGTTAATTAGCCTCAGTAATTTGCCTCGAAGGTGTTTCAGGACTGAATGGGAAATACTGTGAATGGGAGATTGATGGTCGACGTGGACCTGATGGACTGAAAGGCTTATTTCCATGATGTCTCTCTAAACTAAACAGTTCCTACCTGTTCAACTTCTTTGTTGACATAAAGCCTTTCATCACACAAAGCTGCTGAACCTGCTTGCACTACCTCCAACACCAGCACAACTTTCCTTAATCTTTTTTCTAACCCCCCGCCCCCCCATAGCCATTTCTATTTACATCCTTGCTACCAAGATGGACAGTAACCTCTGACATTCAGCCCACCCCTCTGTGTAGCTGCTCACGTTCATGTTAGAGGAGCAGAATTAGGCTGTGCCTATCCATGCCCCTGTCTGAATGTTTCTTAAAAGTTGTGATAGTACCTTCCTCAACTACCACCTCCGACAGCTCGTTCCAAACACCCACTGCCCTTTGTGTGAAAAGATTACTCCTCGGGTTCCTATTAAAACTCCCCTCCCCCCTCACCTAAAACTTTTGTCCTCTGGTTCTCGATTCCCCTACTCTGGGTAAAAGACTCAATGCACTTACCCTGTTTATGCTTCTCATGATCTTATACACATCCATAGGATCACCCTTCAATCTCCCACACACCAAGCAACAGACTTAGCCTGCTCAACCTCTCTCTTTCGCACAGGCTTTCGAGTCCTGCCACCATCCTCGTAAATCTATTCTGCACCCTTTCCAGCTAAACAACATGTCAGTGCGCACACACTTTCTGGCAGCCTTTCCCATGCATTAATCATACCTGTTGGCTTTCTTCTGTAAACTGCACTTCCAAAGTGAATATCAGAACCTTTTGTGTAACCTTGATCTCCAGCAAACTTAAACCCGAGGCAGAAACAAGAAACTGCAGACTCCACTTTACAAAAAAAAGACACAAATTGCTGGAGTAACGCAGCAGGTCAGGCAGCATCTTTGGAGAACTTGTAAAGGTGACGTTTCGGGTCGGAACCCTTCTTCAGTGCAAGGGTTAAACTGACAATTTCAGTTGAAATGTGAAATGGAGTTATCAGCTAATTTAGCAGCCCTACATTCCATAGCCTCTCGAAAACAAGTTTCCAGGAGCGTTATCTCCTCGCACCCGTGATCATTGCCTGGGAACGCAGCCATCCGATGCCATTCTACGGGAAAGTGTAACGTTGGCAAACATAACACAACAGCAATAGTTGGGTACACCACCCGCTCCCCCTGCCGCTCGTAGCGCAGAAACGTTGCAGACGGGGGGGGGGGGCTGATGATCAGGGAGGGGAGGGGCCAGTGGCGCGGTCTGCTCCAATCAGAAATGCCAGAAAGGATGGTGTTGGCCACTCTTTCGGGAAGAGAAACTCGGCCTTGGACCGTGTCACGAATGGTGCCAGGTGATCTTGAACGAAACATCCTGCGGCGTGCCCTGATGAGTTTGCGAGTGCGTACGGGTTTACATGAGTGTATGTGCTCAGTTGTGTACTCTGGGCTAGCGAGTGCCTTTGGGGATATTCGAGGATGCGCGAGTGTATGTGCCATATTTCGTAGTGTAATAAATTACTGAGTGGATCAAAGCTGTTGTCTGAATCCAGTGATTTAACAAACACAGTAGTCACCTATCCATGTTCTGCAGGGATGCTGCTTGACCCACTGAGTTACTTCAGCACTTTTTGACTTTTAAACCTGTAGCATCCATTCTCCTTGCCACCATCATGCTAATGCTACTTATGCCCCGTGTGGCACCATCAGCAGAACAATCTCCCGACTAACTGGGCAGCTTTGTGGCGCAGTAGTAGAGTTGCTGCCTTACGGCGGCAGAGACCAGAATTCGATTCAGACTACCAGTGCTCTCTGTATGGAGCTTGTGCGTTCTCCCTCTGACCTGCGTGGGTTTTCAGTGCTGTATCGCTAAACTAACCTTCAAATCACAGCGTTACAAACGTTCTGTGTGAATTGAGTGTTAAATTGAGTGATGGTGTGAATTAATTTATACTCTCATTGTGCTCTTTGACAATGTTCTGGCCAGATTACAGTTCTTGGGCGCATAAAAGGAGAAAGGCACAAGGGTAGTGTTGGAATACAAGAAATGGTCCAAAGTAAGAGATGTTGTTGGTCTCCCAGCGGAGCGAGATGTCTGTGGGGGAATGTTGCCGACTGGCCCGCTGCAGACTGCAGGAGTACGTGCTGAAGGACGCACTGAAGCTTGGTGCAGCCAACGCCAAGGCTCTGTGGGGAGGACCACGGTCTAGGGTCCTTTTGCTGCTGGACATTAAGGGGGGGCAGGGTGTGGTGGGGTCACCCCTCAAACAAGTGAAGGGATATCACCCCAGGGTGCTAAATGAGTGGCAAGGGTGCCAGGTATGAATGATATTTCTGTGAACTCTGCCAAATACAATGCTAATGAAGTATGTATAGCCGCTGGGAATGTCAGAAGAATTTTTGCACAGTTCGTGTTTAGATATTATCCAAATAAAGTTTATTTTTGGGGAAAAAAGGTTAACCATCTACAAAGTAAAATGAGAAGTGTGTGTGGAAAGAGGAAGGTGCAGACATACATCTTTTAGTTTAGAGATACAGCGTGGAAATAGGGCCTTCGGCCCAGCGAGTCCGCACAGACTAGCGATCACCGTACATTAACACTATCCTACACACTAGGGACAATTTATAAATCATACCGATGCCAATTAACCTACAAATCTGTATATATTTGGAGTGTGGGAGGAAATCCGTGCAACTGTAGAAAACCCATGCAGGTCACGCGGAGAACGTACAAACTCCCTTCAGATAACACCCATCGTGCAATCATTATTACAATGTGGGAAATGAAGCAAACAATTCGTGTTCAAGAAATGTCAACAAATAGCAGCGTGATGCTGTAATACAGGAGAATACGCCACCTTTTCTATCAATGTAATCATGTGTTTTTCCTCCAGGTTCTCTGGTTTCCTCCCACATACCAAAGACTCGTGGGTTTGTAGGTTAATTGGCCTCTAGAAATTACACCTAGTGTGCAGGGGGTGGATTAGAAAGTGGGAGAACATAGAACTAGTGTGAACAGGGGAAAATCTCTGGTCAGCATGGACCATGTAGGCCCAAGGGGCCAGCTTCCATGCTATATCTCTAAACTTCTCTGCTTTCAGTCCGCCATCGGCGACGGTCCCAGTAATGCCACTGGAGCTCTAGATTTTAGAGATACAGCGCTTTGTCCCACCCAGTCCGCACCGACCCGCGATCATCCCACACACTAGCACGATCCTACACACTAGGTTCAATTCATAGAAGCCGATTAACCTACAAACCTGTCTGTGTTTGGAGTGTGGGAAGAAACCGGAGGGCCCGGAGAAAACCCACGCGGTCACGGGGAAAATGTACAAACTCCAGCCAGACAACGCCAGTAGTCAGGGTCAAACCCGTGTCTCTGGCGCTGTGAGGCAGCAACTCTGCTACTGCATCACCGTGCCTTGTTTCCCTTGCAAAATGTTAAGTGAAACCGCTAAATCCGCCTCAGCAGACAAACAATGTAATGTTTGGTCCAATAGATCTCACCTCTGAGCAGTGCTGCACAGAGTTAAGTTCCTAGCTATATCGGCTACTAAACCACAGCCTGCTAACTCGGTCAATTACACAGCATCGGTGCAGACTGCAATATGCATTTCCTTCCTGACCTCAAACAGAACAGTTTTTCTTTGCAGAAAGACATTTTTCAGCGTTCATGGTTTATTTTGGAAGTTTAAAAAAAGTCTCTAGGTCTTCGTAGCCCAATCAATCTTCTTTATTTATCTTTATGATTGCTATTTCCATTGAGCAATTCGAGTCCACATTTATCCAAGCCAACAGTCGAAGGTCACTTTCAGATGTGCAACCTGCATATCAAAGGCAAGGCCTTTGCCCATAATGGAGGCAATATGATTCTGGCCAGCACCAAGATCATTCATAAGTCATACGAGCAAAATTACACCATTTGGCCCATCGAGTCTACTCTGCCATTCAGTCATGGCTGATCTATCTTTCCCTCAACCTCATTCTCCTGCCTTCTCCCCATAACCCTTGACACCCATACTAATCAAGAACCAGTGAATCTCCGCTTTAAAAATACCCAATGACTTGGCCTCCACGGCTGTCTGTGGCAATGAATTCCAGATTCACCGCCCTCTTTGACTTTAGTCAAAGAAATTCCTCCTCATCTCCTTTCTAAAACAACGTCCTTTATTTTTAAATGAGGAATAATCATTCTCTTTGGCTGTCATTGGATCGCTTAACGGCCAACTAAAACTATTCTTGTGTATTCCATCTATTGCATGCACACTATCTAAGTCTAAGTGTGTAGGAAGGAACTGCAGATGCTGGTTTAAACCGAAGAGATACACAAAATGCTGGAGTAACTCAGTGGGACAGGCAGCATCTCTGGATAGATGTGTCTCGACCTGAAACGTCACCCCTTCCTTCTATCCAAAGATGCTGTCTGTCCTGCTGAGTTACTCAAGCATTTTGTGTCTATCTATGAGTCTAATCTGAGTTGCCAGTTGCCACATGATAGCAGTTCCAACTGTGTAGCAACCCCTTGCCACTGCAATAGACTGCCAAACCAGACTTTTCTATCACATCTCTGGTCCAGGGCCAAGAGAGCTACTAACTAAGATGCAACAAACACCAGTATAACAAAATCATGTCAGCTCTTTCCCTTGTCCTTATCTATCGTATAATGGCCACCATCAAAAAGTGAGATTCTCTGGCTTTAACAATAGATGCATGTAAATCACTGCCCAGTCCGTCATGAGTACTGACCTCCCCACCATCGAACGGATCTGCAGGAGTCGCTGCCTCAAAAAGGCAGCCAACATCATCAGAGACCCACACCACCCTGGCCACGCTCTCATTTCGCTCCTGCCATTGCGAAGAAGGTACATGAACTTGAAAACAGTAACATCCAGGATCGGGAGCAGATTCTTCCCTACTCCGAACTACATAGATTTGGGGGAAATTGTATGTATACTTATTAGGGCGGCACGGTGGCACAGTGCTATATTTGCTGCCTTGCAGCACCAGAGATCCGGGTTCAATCCTGACTAAGGGTACTGTCTACATGGTGTCTGTACGTTTTCCCTGTGACCACGTGGGTTTTCTCCGGGTGCTGCGGTTTCCTTCCATACTCCAAAAGACGTGATGGTTAATTGGCTTCGGCATAATTATAAATGATGGCTTGGTAAAATTGTCTCTAGTGCGTGTGTGGGATAGAGTTAGCGCACGGGGCGATTGCTGTTCGGCGCAGACTCAGTGGGCCGTAGGGCCTGTTTCCCCACTGTATCTCTAAAGTCTAGAGTAAAGTCTGCATCAACAGTTCTGGACAGCTGTGCAGAGATTGCAAGAGTCACAGCGACTTATTTTGGCACAGTTTGGAAATTGGCTGAAAGGTTTGGCATTCCTTCATGCTTTGTGGAAAGCAAGCTTTTGGACAGATCCAAAAGCAGACTGTAGAAGAGCAGCTGCATGGCAGCAAAGAGTCAACATGTTTGGATACATAGGGAGTGTCTTTATCTGAAAAGTTAACCTTCAACGTATCATCCTACCTCTGAATTTTGTTCCGAGATTATTTGGGAAAGAATTGCTTGTTTGTGCAACTGTGTGTTTGTCTTGTTTTAACAGAAGAAAACAGGGGTTGGGAAATTTAAAAGCTTTTTATTCCTCACTTAATATGGACCTCCATTGTAAACATTAACATTATATCAATCAGGTCACACGGGAACCAGAGAGGAAAGTGGAAGAGAGCTGAGGTAATGTCGGCCGAGGTCAGAGAGGGAGGGTGAAAGCAGCCTTGGATCAAAGAAAAGTTCTGCAGTTCTGTTTTGATGCAATAGTGGGGTTTTAACCCATCAGCCACAAAGTTGCTGCACACAAGACAAGACCTACAGTTACTACACAGTTTAGTTTAGAGATACAGCACAGAAACAGGCCCCCTCGGCCCACCGAATTCACGCCGACCAGTGATCCCCCTACGCCACACTATCCTGCACACACTAGACACAATTTTACCAAGCCAACTAACCTACAAACCTGTATGTCTTGAGTGTGGGAGGAAACCAGAGCCCTCTGAAGAAAACCCACGCAGGTCACGGGGAGAACGTACAAACTCCATACAAAGAGCACCCGCAATCAGGATCGAACCCGAGTCTCTGGTGTTGCAAGACTGTTCTACCACTTCAAGTATTCTTAGCTGAACAACTACACTTATAACTGTGAGGTATTTATGACTAAGAAAGATCAAGTCTTGGCCTCTCAAAAAGAGATGCAGCATAGAAAGCATACTGTTGGGTTGCATCACAACTTGGCTTGGGAAGAGCTCTGCGCAAGACCACAAGAGACTGCAGGGAGTTGTAGGCATAGCCCAGTACATTATACAGACCAGACTTCCCACCATTGACTCCATCTACACCACACTGCCTCAGGAGAGCAGCCATCTTAATCAAAGATGTCCCAGCCCGGTCATTCCTTCTGCCATCTGGCAGAAGCACCACCGGACACAGGAACAGCCTCTTCCCCTCTGTTATCAGGCTTCTGAATGGTCCTTCCATAAGCTAGGGCACTACTTGTCCCATCTCTACCTCACAAGGTCATAAGATCATAAGTGATAAGAGCAGAATTAGGTCATTCAGCCCATCAAGTCTACTCTGCCATTCAATCATGGCTGATCTATCTCTCCCTCCTAACCCCATTCTCCTGCCTTCTCTCCATAAACTAATTGTGGACATTGGACTCAGAACAAGGAACTGATGTGCTACTAAACTGAGAACTACATTCTGCACTCTGTACCTTTCCCTTTATCTATTGTCCTTGAGTTTGGACTGATTGTATCTATGGTATATCTGACCCGAGTTTGATTTAGTTTGGTTACATCTGCTTCAATAGCATGCAAGACAAAGTTGTTCACAGCACATAGAAAATAGCTGCAGGAGGCTGCCATTTGGCCCTTCCAGCCAGCACCGCCATTCATTGTCATCATGGCTGATCATCCGCAATCAGTAACCGTGCCTGCCTTCTCCCCAAGAGGAACCTCGAGAGGAAATAGTTGAGGCAAGGACTATCCCAACATTTGAGAAGCAGTTAGATAGGTACACGAGTGAGACAAGTTGGGGGATATGGGCCAAACACAGGCAGGTGGGACTAGTGTAGATGGCACATGTTGGCTGGTGTGGGCAAGTTGGGCTGAAGGGCCTGCTTCCACGCTGCATAACTCTACGAACTGTGACAATAGTAAACCTAAACACTGAGAATATGAAATAAGTTCTTCAACTATTGTCCTTGGTCTTAACTGAAAGGCCCAACAAACACATGGGTTGTATTCAGGCAAGTTAGGACTTGCTGGAGATTGGCACACAGCCACATTGATAACTGACTAAAAAGGTAGACAAGAGTCCTTTTGTAAGATAAATATCTGCTTTGGTACAAATTGAGTGAATCGTCCAGTTTTACTTCACAACGGCAGAATGGATATGGATTTTTGCTTGAAATTTTGCCAACAGAGAAGGCAACAGAACAGACATCCAACCAGAACGTTGTGCCAGTTGCTATTTCCCTTGTACTGTGAACCTAGCAACACAACACATAGATGACAAAAAAGATAAATCATGACTCCCAGCCTTCTATGTTATGGGCTCATTGTATTTTTAAACTTACAACAACAAAAAAATCAAACTTTCCTCTTTTGCCTGCAAAATCAACTACTCTGGAAGTCAAACTTTAGGTCAAGTTAAGCTTCCAAGACACCAAACCAGTCTTTGAGACTGGTCGTTAACATTCTTTAATGAGTCTTTAAGAATCGGAAGCACATACTTCATTAACCATTTACCAGTTGCCACAAAATATTGATCACATCACCCATAGCCATTTTGTTACCTCAACAACTTCTGCACATTGCCCACTATCTTGCCAATAGAAAGACATTGGACCATTAGAATTTTAGTGCTTATCAATTATAAATAGTTGCGATGATAAATACTTGTTGATCGGGGGCAGCACAGTAGCACCGTGGTAGAGTTGCTGCCCGACACCGGTGAACATCCAGGGAATAGACATCGGGAGGGTGGACTATTATAAGTACCTGGGGGTCTACCTCAACAATAAACTTGACTGGACCGAAAATATCAATGCCCTGTACAAAAAGGGCCAGAGCAGACTTTATCTGCTCAGGAGACTCAGGTCCTTTGGAGTGCAGGGGGCACTCCTAAGGACCTTCTACAACACAGTGGTTGCATCAGCCATTTTGTATGGAGTGGTCTGCTGGAGCAGCAGCATCTCAGCAGCAGAGGGGAAGGAGACTCGACAAGCTGATCAGGAAGGCCAGCTCTGTCCGGGGTTGCCCCCTCAGCTCAGTACAGGCGGTGGGACAGAGGAGGATGATGGCAAAGATAACATCACTGCTGGACAACGACTCCCACCCCATGCAGGACACTGTCACTGCACTGAGTAGCTCCTTCAGTGACAGACTCCTTCCCGCTGTGAGACTGAACAACCAGCACTGCTCCCAGCAGACCAGTCAACAGCAACGGTAAAGGAATAACACAGTAAATGATGACAATTTATCCTTGTCTTTATTTTTATGTCTCTTGCTATCCACTTTGCTGCTATAACACTGCAAATTTCCCCAGTGTGGGACAAATAAAAGGAATATATATATATACAGCACCAGAGAGCAGAGTTCAATCCTGTCTGTACGGAGCTGCTGCCTGTACAGAGTTCTGCTCTCCATGTGACTGTGTGGGGTTTCTCCGGGTTCCTCCCACACTCCATAGAAGTACAGGTTTGTAGGTTAAATGGAGGTGGATTAAAGAATATGCCAAAGGAATGGGTGACACTTCGAGCCAGCCTCTAGCAGACACTATCTTGTTCCCTCTGACCCACTTTACAGGGCTGTGGAGTCCGAGTAATTTTGGTGCTGCTGGAATTGGAGTCGGATACACAAGAAATCAAGGAGTCGGAGTCGGGTGTTTTGGGTATTGACGCCACAGCCCTGCTTTCCCACCCATCAATGCAGCATTTATTCAATCATTATCAGTACACTTCCCCATTCCTGGAAGATATTTGCTTGCATTGTGGCTGCAAAGATTGCACTCATTAGGCTAGGTGCTGACAACATGCAAAGTACCGACAACATTGACAACATTGCAGCTTCACTCAATGCGGTCTCCATACTTACCTTGTCTCATGATTTTACATTCTTCTATCAGGTCACCACTCAGCCTTCTGCATTCCAGAGAATACAATCCAAATTTGCCCAACTTCTTCTTATACCTAAAGATCCCCAATCCAAACAACAACCTGGTCATTCTCCTCGGCACAATCTTCATCCAACCCAAAATCTCTTCTCATTCCTTTAGACGCAAGAGATTACTGTCCAAGTATCCCCCAATCTCTTTTGTGCGACATACCCACCACCCCTGGAATCAGTCGAGCAGATCTTTCCTGCACACCCACCAGGACAAGGACATCTTCTCAAGGACATCCAACCTTGTCCTTGAGCAACGACACAAACATTGCACGCACATAGAAGAAATGCAACAAAACTGCTCTCGAACATCACTAAAGCAGTACATGACTTTCAACAGCACCCGCAATGCAATCTGTAATGGACACAAAGTGCTGGAGTATTTCATCAGGTCAGGCAGCATCTGTGTCGAAAAAGAATGGGTGACATTTCGGGTTGGTACCCTTCTCCCGACTCAAAACGGAACCCATCCTTTTTCTTCAGAGAAGCAATCTGCAACGGTGTTTTAAGTTTAACTTAGTTTACAGCATAGAAGCAGGCCCTTCAGCCCATCGAGCCCACGACGCCCATTGATGACCCGCTCACACAAGTTCTATGTTATCCCACTCCCGTATCTACAGACTAGGGGCCAATTAACTTATAAACCCACACACCTTTGGGAAGTGGGAGGTAACCGGAGCAAACCCACGCGGTCACAGGGAGAATGTGCAAACTCCACAGAGACAACACCCCAGGGTCAGGATTAAAATCTGGAGCTCTGGCGCTCTGGCGCTGTGAGGCAGCAGCTTCACCAGTTGTTTAAAGCAAAAATAAGTGAAGGTATTTTAATTTGGCTGCATTCTCCTTCCCAAAATAAAGTGAATTCTGGCAGCTTCATTTGTACCTTGTTTAAATTTTACTTTTACATAAACCCAATTCTTGGAGATAAGTTTTCACATATTTCTTGGTATAAAACTTTAAATATATTGGGATGGTTCTATAATGGATGGTTGATCCCCAATGGAAGACTATCCACAATGAGAAAGGGTACTAGACAGCAAGAGAAAAGGTTTAAAATCTGTGACACAATTAGCTTCCCCGACTACAATCTCCAATCTTACCCATGTATTCCATTCAGTCAGCAATGCAGACTGAATGTAATAATAATTGATCAGGATTATTCAGGGTTTACAAAATTATGTGGATGTAGCAGCCATTAAAACAAACCAAGATAGACACAACATGCTGGAAAAACTCGGCAGGACAGGCAGCATCTCTGGAGAGAAGGAATGAGTCTAATGTTTTGGGTCGGGAGCCTTCTTCAGACTATTCTACATTTCCTTGATCATCGTCCGTTCTGACCCGTCATTGTCACGCCTTACCCTTCCATATCAGGGATATGGGATTAAAAGTACCATTACCATTAAAAGGGATTAAAAGTACCATTAGCAAATTGGCAGATGATACTAAGCTGGGGGGTAGTGTGAATTGTGAGGAAGATGCAATAAGGCTGCAGGGTGACTTGGACAGGTTGTGTGAGTGGGCGGATACATGGCAGATGCAGTTTAATGTAGATAAGTGTGAGGTTATTCACTTTGGAAGAAAGAATAGAAAGGCAGATTATTATCTGAATGGTGTCAAGTTAGGAAGAGGGGATGTTCAACGAGATCTGGGTGTCCTAGTGCATCAGTCACTGAAAGGAAGCATGCAGGTACAGCAGGCAGTGAAGAAAGCCAATGGAATGTTGGCCTTCGTAACAAGAGGAGTTGAGTATAGGAGCAAAGAGGTCCTTCTACAGTTGTACCGGGCCCTGGTGAGACCGCACCTGGAGTACTGTGTGCAGTTTTGGTCTCCAAATTTGAGGAAGGATATTCTTGCTATTGAGGGCGTGCAGCGTAGGTTCACTAGGTTGATTCCCGGAATGGCGGGACTGTCGTATGTTGAAAGGCTGGAGCAATTAGGCTTGTATACACTGGAATTTAGAAGGATGAGGGGGGATCTTATTGAAACATATAAGATAATTATGGGATTGGACACATTAGAGGCAGGAAACATGTTCCCAATGTTGGGGGAGTCCAGAACAAGGGGCCACAGTTTAAGAATAAGGGGTAGGCCATTTAGAACGGAGATGAGGAAGAACTTTTTCAGTCAGAGAGTGGTGAAGGTGTGGAATTCTCTGCCTCAGAAGGCAGTGGAGGCCAGTTCGTTGGATGCTTTCAAGAGAGAGCTGGATAGAGCTCTTAAGGATAGCGAAGTGAGGGGGTATGGGGAGAAGGCAGGAACGGGGTACTGATTGAGAGTGATCAGCCATGATCGCATTGAATGGCGGTGCTGGCTCGAAGGGCTGAATGGCCTACTCCTGCACCTATTGTCTATTGTCTATTGAAACAAGAGGATTTTCAGAATGTTGAAAAATATTCGGCGACAGTGGGTTTGATGCCAATGAGCGTAACTTGACATCTCCTGACATTGGTGCTGTCGTAGGTTGTCACCAGGTGACGTAGGTTGCCAGTGCGGACTACGGTGAATTCCATTGGCGGCTACCTATGTCAACTGGCGCGGCGTCAAAACCGGAGGCCAAAATGACGTGAATTGTCTTCAGTTGTCGCCGACACGGTCGGAGCTTGTCGCGGGTGAACGTAGGTTGACTTCGGTTATCGTAGGTTGTCGTCTGTGTGGTCGCAGGCTGTCGTGGGTGCAGTCGTAGGTGGACGTTCTACACGCGAAGATTGGGTCGCCGGTTGTCGGTACCTTGGCGTCGACTGGGTGGTGGTTGCTGTAGCTTGTCGTAGGGGGGGTGGGGGTCCAGTCACCGGTTTTTTGGCGACCTGCTACGACTGTGAGTCGCCGGCAGTCGCCTAACAAATTGCCTAAGTGGGACAAGCCCTTAAGGCAGCAACTCAACCGCTGAGCCACTGTGCCTTACAGATAGCAAGTAACATTCAGCAATGACAATAAATCAAAAACAAAAGAAAGTTCAGCCATCACCTCCCCCCCCCCCCCCCCCCCCAATTTCCAACAGCGTTACCATTATTGTACCCTTCCTCCTGTCTTTGGGATGTGGGAGGAAAATGGTGCATCTGCAGGAAACCCATGCAGTCACAGTAGTATAGCTGGTAGAGCGGCTGCCTGGCAGCACAAGAGAAATGCTGGATATACTTTATGTGGAGTTACTCCAGCAATTTGTGTCTATCTTCGGTGTAACCCAGCCTCTGCCGTTCCTTCCTACATATTCTACCAGGACCTCGGATGCTGTCCGTGTGGAGTTTGCACGTTCTCCCCGTGACCGCGCAGGCTTCCTCTGGATGCCTGGTTTCCTCCCACACCCCAAAGGCACACGGGTTTGTAGGTTAATTGGCCACTGTAAATTGCCCCTAGTGTGTAGGGAGTGGATGTGAAAGTACGATGACATAGAACTAGTGTGTATGGCTGGTCAATGGGGACCTTGTGGACCGGTTTGCATGCTGCATCTCTAAACTAAACACCTGTAACCTTGTGCATAAAAAGCCCTTGATGATTGAAAGCCATCAGCCTTATACATGAGTAAAAGTCCATTTGGTAAAGGTCTCAGAGGGCGTTACATTAATCAGCCGTTGAAGGACAAAAATATTCCTAATGCATTTTCTCAGTAATGTGATTAACAAAAAGCTGGGCCCGAGGAGCGGCTCGGTGGCACAGCGATAGAGTTGCTTCCTCACAGCGCCAGAGACCCGGGTTCCATCCTGACTACGGGTGCTGTCTGTATGGAGTTTGTATGTTCTCCCTGTGACCATGTGGGTTTTCTTTGGGTTCTCCGGTTTCCTCCCACACTCCAAAGATGTACACGTTTTTTAGATTCATTGGCTTGGTACAATTGTAAATTGTCCCCAGTGTGTGTTGGATAGTGTTAGTGGTCGGTGTGGCTAAAGGTCCTTTTTTCCACCCTGTATCTCTAAAGTCTAAAGGAAAGTGTAAGTCTAATACAACCTGTCATTGTATAAATGTAAAATGCACAAAGACCTTTCTCAAGACGAGACATGAAACCAGTGCGAGCACTATCCTGCAAGTCAAGTTACTTCCAAAAAATTGCTTAACCACCAACTAACCACCTTAAGCACACGGTGTACCAGCTTACAGTTAATTATGTCTTGAAAGCATGAGGTAAAGAAAAACAAAACAGATTCTCAGTGTTTACTGTGGGTTGCTCCAATGTATTAGAAATCACAGGGATATCCCTACTGTCCGAAACAAGGTATTATTGCACATAAACATCGCACTCACAATGCACGTAGGAAATATGTTTTCATATTTTTAGCATGTTGTTATTTTGGCACAGTTTGGAAATTGGCTGAAAGGTTTGGCATTCCTTCATGCTTTGTGGAAAGCAAGCTTTTGGACAGATCCAAAAGCAGACTGTAGAAGAGCAGCTGCATGGCAGCAAAGAGTCAACATGTTTGGATACATAGGGAGTGTCTTTATCTGAAAAGTTAACCTTCAACGTATCATCCTACCTCTGAATTTTCTTCCGAGATTATTTGGGAAAGAATTGCTTGTTTGTGCAACTGTGTGTTTGTCTTGTTTTAACAGAAGAACTCATGCACCTATTGTCTATTGTCTATTGTCTATTGTCATATCTCTCGTCTCCCTCTCCCCCAACTCTCAGTCTGAAGAAGGGTCCCGACCCGAAACGTCACCCATTCTTCTATCCAGAGATACTGCCTGTCCCGCTGAGTTACTCCAGTAATTTGTGTCTATCTTGGGTGTAAACCAGCACCTGCAGTTCCTTCCTACACAATGCAAACCATCCCCCAGTCTTCAAAATATCTGTTTTAATGTACATTGAAGGAAGTAAATCAGTTTGAAATTAAAAGGAACAACTTTGCATAAACCTGAAACACCACCTATCCACGTTCCCTTGAGATGGTGCATCATTGTATGGGAAATGCAGTTGAATAGTACTACTTGGTAACAAATTCAAAGATGTTCATTTAACTTCCATCAGGTACATTTACATGTATTCAGACATGTACGGTGTGAAACTTGACAGGAATGTAACTGTGGGATGATACAAATGCTAACTATGTTCTTTACTGTACTGCTGGCTCGATCAGGAGTTGTTGTTGAAACGATACCACAACATTAATCTTGCCAGCTTCGGGCTGCGGGCATTTCTGAAGTCTTGCGATTAAACAAATATTTATTGCCGCTCTCGACTTTCAATGAAGCCAAACAGAAATTCATCCGTGGAGGTAAATCAATGAAGCGTGTTATGCTCAACCTTAAAAGCAAAGCCAAGCTGTCCCAAACCTCAATGCATCCTTCTAGGAGTCACTCCTGGCCCAACCAGAAACACTTTTCATAAGTTCATGTTCTAGGAGCAGAATTAGGCCATTCAGCCCATCAAGTCTACTCCACCATTCAATCATGGTTGATTCTTTCCCTCTCAACCCCATTCTCCTGCCACCTCCCCGTAACCCCCGACACCCTTACTAATCAAGAATCTATCAATCTTCACCTTAATAATATTCATTGGCTAGGCCTCCACAGCCGTCTGTTGCAATGAGTTCCATGGAAGTCACCACCCTGCTCAACTATTTCATTTAATCCCATTGGTGTTTCAATCTCATCACAGCAAATTTACAAGCGAGATGTCAACATTTTCTTTCAAAATTGCCGCAGTGGCAATTTCAATTTAATATAAAAAATTCTTGGAATTGTTAATTGCCAATTGTTAAATGTTATTGTTGATATGTCCTATTAATTCGTTACTAAATTTGGATTATACTTCATTTTATGGCCTAGAATGCGATGCCTGATGTGGTAATGGAGGCAGATGCGATAGTGGGTTTAAAGAGGCTTTTAGAGGGGCACATGGAAGTGCAAGGAATAGAGGGGTGCAGATCATGTGCAGGCAAATGAGATCATTTAGAAACATGTTCAGCACAAACATTGTGGACTGAAGGACCTGCTCCTGTGCTGTGATCTGCATATCACACCTGGAGTATTGTGTGCAGTTTTAATCTCACACCTGGAGTATTGTATGCAATTTTGGTCTCCCAATTTGAGGAAGGACATTATTGCTAATGAGGGAGTGCAGCGTAGGTTCACCAGGTTAATTCCCAGGATGGAGGAACTGACATATGATGAAAGAATAGGTCGACTGGGCTTGTATTCACTGGAATTTAGAAGGATGAGAGGGGATCTTATAGAAACATATAAAATTCTTAAAGAATAGGACAGGCTAGATGCAGGTAAAATATTTCCGACGTTGGGGGAGTCCAGAACCAGGGGCACAGTTTAAGAATGAGTGGTAGGCCATTTAGGACTGATTGAGGAAAAGCTTTTTCACCCAGAGAGTTGTGAATCTGTGGAATTCTCTGCCAGAGAGGGCAGTGGTGGCCAATTCACTGGATGTTTTCAAGAGAGAGTTAGATTTAGCTCTAAGGGCTAATGGAATCAAGGGATATGGGGAAAATGCAGGAATGGGGTACTGATTTTGGTTGATCAGCCATGATCATATTAAATGGTAGTGCCTTCGTAACAAGAGGAGTTGAGTATAGGAGCAAAGAGGTCCTTCTACAGTTGTACCGGGCCCTGGTGAGACCGCACCTGGAGTACTGTGTGCAGTTTTGGTCTCCAAATTTGAGGAAGGATATTCTTGCTATGGAGGGCGTGCAGCGTAGGTTCACTAGGTTAATTCCCGGAATGGCGAGACTGTCGTATGTTGAAAGGCTGGAGCGATTGGGCTTGTATACACTGGAATTTAGAAGGATGAGGGGGGATCTTATTGAAACATATAAGATAATTAGGGGATTGGACACATTAGAGGCAGATAACATGTTCCCAATGTTGGGGGAGTCCAGAACAAGGGGCCACAGTTTAAGAATAAGGGGTAGGCCATTTAGAACGGAGATGAGGAAGAACTTTTTCAGTCAGAGGGTGGTGAAGGTGTGGAATTCTCTGCCTCAGAAGGCAGTGGAGGCCAGTTCGTTGGATGCTTTCAAGAGAGAGCTGGATAGAGCTCTTAAGGATAGTGGAGTTAGGGGGTATGGGGAGAAGGCAGGAACGGGGTACTGATTGAAAGTGATCAGCCATGATCGCTTTGAATGGCGGTGCTGGCTCGAAGGGCTGAATGGCCTACTCCTGCACCTATTGTCTATTGTCTATTGAAGGGTTGAATGGCATATTCGTGCACCTATTTTCTATGTTTCTCTCGCTGCAGAATTTATGATTAGTACAGGCGTCATGGGGAGATGGCAGGAGATTGGGGTTTAGAGGAGAGATAGATCAGCCATGATTGAATGGCCGAGTAGACTGGATGAGCTGAATGGCCTAATTCTGCTCATATAACTTATAAACATGAATAAATCCATTGTCATGCAATTCCAAATGTTTTGTTGCAGCCTAGATTCCCACTTTTTCTCCTTCCACCTTTCATGCTTGTGGCTTACTGAATTTAAATGAGAATGGAAAAGAAAGATTTTTTTTTTTTGAGTGTTCATGTTTGGCAGCCAAAACAAATATTTGAGATTGTTGGCTTTGTGCAGAACATAATCTGAATAAAATGGGAATCTAGGAGCAAAATGAATCTAGGAGCAAAATTAAGCCTTGCACAGCATTCCTCAGCAAAAGCTTGTTGTAACACCAAGCAATTACAATCATATCAAATTGGACCATTTTGGCCAATTTAAAAAATATATATATTTTATCTTCCCACACAGTCACTTGGCATAAACATAGTACATGGGACGTGTGCTACACAGAAACAGAACCTTTGACCCACAATGTCCGTGCTGAACTTTAGCACAGTGCAAGAAACAAGGAACTGCAAATGCGAGTTTATAAAAAGACATAAACTGGTGGGGTAACTCAGCGGGTCAGGCAGCATCTCTGATAACATGCTGTTGTCAGGCAACTGACCCATCCATCCAACAACTAAAGAGCAGTCCTAAGCTACTATCTACCTCATTGGTATACCCTGGCTATCTTTAAACAGACTTTAACCTGCGGTAAACATTATCGTTTTGGTTGCAAAGCATTTTTTTAAAACATATTTAAACAGTTGTATTTCCTCTTCCTACCATAAAACAATATTTTAAAATGAAATAAAAACAGGAAAAAACAGATGCACAGCATTGAAGATGACTTCCCCAGGAACCAAAGTTAAATTTTAGGCTTTCCTGTGAAGGCAGCAATTTTATTTAAAACTGAACTTATAAAGAAGTCATTCATACTGTTGTCAGGCAACTGACCCATCCATCCAACAACTAAAGAGCAGCCCTTGATTTCAGGAATGGAAAATCACAGCTATGGAAAGCAGATTTAATACTGGGAGGATATGACCATTTGCAAGATTTTATTTTGGGCCACTGATGCTCATGAATGTGGTGCAGCTGGTAGGGTCACTGCCTCACAGCGCCAAAGTCCCAGGTTCGATCCCGATCACGGGAGCTGTCTGTGTGGAGTTTGCATGTTGTCCCTGCGACCACATGGGTTTCATCTGGGTGCTCCGGTTTCCTCCCACATCCCAAAGATGTACGGGCTTGCAGGTTAATTGGCCCTAGTGTGTAGGGAGTGGATGAGAAATCGTGGGATAACATAGAACCAGTGTGAACGGGTGATCGATGGTCAGCAAGAACTCAGTGGGCTGAAGGGCCTGTTTCCATGCTGTGTCTCTAAACAAAACTGCATTTAGTAATTAGAGCAGAAACCCTTCAGTGGTTGAACACTTTATTCTCTCTGGTTGGCATTGCAAATTGTAAGGGATGAAACAAAAAGGAATAGGGGAGAGAAAGGTGATACAGGGCTAGGATTAGCAGATCAATGAAAATATGCATTGCTTTCTTCTGTAAAATCTTGTGGGGAAAATGGATTTTAACAAAACATCCAATGAACACAAGCACTTCTATCAGAACAGGAACCTTTTCCTGGAATCTAATTGTCTAAGACAATAAACAAATGGTAAGCCAGCTCAATAATTTCCTTTCACCATGTTGTGCTCTTGAAAGACATTTACAGCCTTCTGTTTTCATGTGGTTTAGTGGCCAGAGCAGAATTTATATTGAAAATCTATCTTGGATCTTGGCCAAGTCTACTTTCATTACAAGTTCATCTTACATGTGCAAGTTCATCCAAGGTAAATGGTTCCCATTTTTATTTAATTTTAAAATATTGCTATATGGTAGAAAGAGGAAAAACAACTGTTTAAATAGCACTTTTCATGATGCCAGGATGTACATTCAAAGTTCATCCAATTTAAAATTGTAACTTTTTCTGACCACATGGGGGTGGGTTCAGTTCTTGGGCAGCACAGCAGCGCAGCTGGTAGAGCTGCTGCCTCACGGTGCCAGAGACCCAAGTTCAATCCTGACCTCGGGACTATCTGTGTGAAGTCTCTAGAAACAGGCCCTTCGGCCCACCAAGTCCGTGCCAACCAGCGATCACCCCCATGCACTAGCACTATCCTATACACTAGGGCCAATTTACAATTTTTACCGAAGGCAATTAACCTATACTCAATAAGTAATTGTTGTAACTTGAGATAAGGCACAAACTGCAAGAGTAACTCAGCAGGTCAGGCAGCGACTGTGGAGGACATGGACAGGCGACATATTGGGTTGAGACCCTTCTTCAGATTGTAGAATCATCCCGACACGAAATGACACCTATCCATGTCCTCCAGAAATACTGCCGGACTCATTGAGTTACTCCAGCACACTGTGTCTTTGCTAGTAAATTAGCATCTGCAGTTGCTTGTTTCCACAAAGTAACAAGATACTGCTTAGGGCATTTTGCATTATTGACCAAGAATTAATTTCTATTAATATTTGCTTCAAAATAATCAAACTGGTCATGTACAAATATTACAGGAAATTTAAGAGTAATAATTTAAAAAAGCCAAAGCCATCTTCGAAACATTAATTGATTAAAATCTTAAACTGAAAATTAAAGTTAAGAATGAGAGAAATTTATTGGACTCTTGGATCCAATAAATATTTGATTGATCAGACTACAGGCAGTTATCCCCTGTACTTTAAAATAATATTTTTTAGAGATACTGTGTGGAAACAGGCCCTTCGGCCCACTGAGACCATGCCAGCCATCGATCACCCATACACCGGTTCTATGTTATCTCACCTTCGCATCCTACACACTAGGGGCAATTTACAGAAGCCAATTAATGTGCACGTCGTTGGAATGTGGGAGGAAACCGGAGCACCCGGAGAAAACCCACACGGTCACAGGGAGAATGTACAAACTCCTAGCCATTATTAAGTTTCATATTAATTTTCAGGTTAAGAATTTAATTGGAGTTTAGAAGATGGGACAGATAGATTCTTGATTAGTACGAGTGTCAGGAGTTATGGGGAGAAGGCAGGAGAATGCGGTTAGGAGGGAGAGAGAGATCAGCCATGATTGAACGGCAGATTAAACTTGATGGGCCAAACGGCCTCATTCTGCTCCTGTCACTTATGAACATTGGATTGGATTTTTAAAAATATATTGCTCTTAAATTTCCTGTTAATAATTGAACATGACCAGATGGACTATTTTAAAGCAAATATGAGTAGGAATTCATTTTTAGTAATAATGCAAAATGCACTTAACAGAATCTCAAGTTACATCCACAGGATCGAACCCGGATCTCTGGCATGGTGAGACATTCCTACATACGAGTTTTGCTAGTCATATTAGTTCGTCAGGGTAAAATTGTATGCTTCTTGAAAAAATTGGTAGAACAGGCTTTGGCAAACATATGCTTACAGAGAAGGCATGTTGCTATTGAAGCATACTTGCATACTATGAAGAAACAGGCTTCAAGATTTGGTTTGGGTTAAAAATTGGTATCAAAGTCTCTCTTTGGTGTAACCACATTTCAATGACAGATATAAAAGTAGCAAACTATCATCCATTATCTGGCTAACATAACCTCAATTAAACACAACACCAGGAGAGCACAGCATGTATCCATCTACTGTAAGTATTTTGTATATAGAGCCTTCACTCAAATCAACTGTTTATCCTCTGAATCAAGCCATATCTTGACAGAAATCAGTAGTTCCAAACCAAAAATGTGAAGAGGCAGATAATTGCTGTGTTTCATTGTAGGAGGAAATACCTTCTTCCATGCAACTGTAGAGACAATATTATTGTACGGGTGCGAGGCATGGACTCTCACTCGAGCACTGTCCAAGTCTCTTGATGATATCTACAATGCTACATTGCCATAGTGAGGCCCACCCGAAATTGGAGGAACAGCACCTCATATTTTGCCTGGGCAGCTTGCAGCCCAGTGGTATGAACATTGACTTCTCCAACTTTAGATAGTTCCTCGCTTCCCCTCCCCCTTCCCAGATCTCCCTCTATCTTCCTGTCTCTGCCTATATCCTTCCTTTGTCCCGCCCCCCTGACATCAGTCTGAAGAAGGGTCTCGACCCGAAACGTCGCCCATTCCTTCTCTCCTGAGATGCTGCCTGACCTGCTGAGTTACTCCAGCATTTTGTGAATAAATACCTTTGATTTGTACCAGCATCTGCAGTTATTTTCTTACACTACAATGCTAAGAGTTCAAAATGTCAGTTGGAGGGAGCACACCACCTACGCCCAGCTCTACGGGCAGATTCCACCTCTGATTATTTTATTATTTTTAAAACCTAGCATCTCTTCTTGAAGGGGATTGTCATTTTAAGCAAACAGATTATTGGCAGGCCAATCAGATCGTGTTGCTAAGAAGCAAGACACACAAGATCTGGTAAACAAAATCTCTGACTTGATGGCCAAAACAGAATCTGTCTTTAAGTGCCAGCAAAAATAAAAACAAAACAGTGCAGGAGCAACTCAGCCGGTCAGGCAGCATCTCTGGAGAACATGGATAGATGACCTAAACCAGCATCTGCAGGTCTTTGTTTATCCATTTTACTTGCCAGCAGCTTGCAGTAAATGGCGCATGAAAGTAATTTAAAACTTGCAAGTCTGCATTTGCACAATTGCAAAGGATAAGCATGATAGAATTTTGCATTATTCATGGGAGATTTAAACATAAATGTAGATAATAATACTCCATGACAAAGTCTGGTCGGATCATTTGGTCAAATTGAATTGAATAAATTTTATGAGCCAAATATGTATACATACAAGGAATTTGCCTTGTTGCTTTGCTTGCAACAACATGGTATACAGTAGACAATTAAAAATATAACAATTTAAACTTGTGAAGAATGAAAATATCAGAGCAAAAGGAGGCTACAGACTTTTGGCTGTTGAGTAGAGCTACTGCTCATGGAAAAAAAGCTGTTTTTATGTCTGACAGTCCAGTCGCCTTCCAGAGGGAAATTCTAATCTTGGATGATTGCCAAACCCACTGAGAGCTTGCATAGAGCTAGGATGTTAACCAGAAGTAATAAACTTGAAAAACTGGTCCTTGTTTCATTGGAAGCGAAGTAAGTGTTTGCTATTCAAAATAATGTCAGGTATTCAGAAGACATTTCATTAGAAACAGAAAAATAGGTGCAGGAGTTGGTCATTCACCCTTCTAGCCAGCACCGCCATTCAATATGATCATGGCTGATCATCTAAAATCAGTACCCCATTCCTGCTTTTTCCCCCCATATCCCTCGATTCCTCAGGTATCTTGTTCAAATTAACATCACGTGTTCATGAGAGGTTTCATTATATGTGAAGTAGGTATCTAGTGCTCAAAATCCTATCAGGTATTACACGCCTTTGGTGCACCATAACTTTACTCAGATTTTTTTTCTCTCAGAACCAAGCACTTGACAAGATAGACGAGACACCAATAATTCAGCAGCTTATATTGTTTGTCTCTAACTATCTCGATCCAAAGCCCTGAAATTCTCTCTCTCAGCCTCCCCACTTATTTGTCTCTCTGTCACCCTTTACAGCAAACCAGCATCTGCAGTTCCTTCTTACACATTACAGCTGACTACGTTGGCTAAGTGTTTAATTACACTCCAGTAGGAATAATGGAACAGAAACAGGAAACAACCATTCTGGCATTCCATCTTGTCCCAACCATTTAACAAATTCAGGACCGGCTCTAGGACTCAAACATTTCCACATCTTAACCCCACATCTCCCAAAACATTTGATTAACAAAACCCTACCACAATTTAAAATTAGCAATGCTCAAATATTAATTATAGACATAAAATGTTAGATTAACTCAGTGGGACAGGCAGCATCTCTTGATAGAAGGAATGGGTGACATTTCAGGTCGAGACCCAAAACGTCACCCATTTCTTCTCTCCAGAGATGCTGCCTGTCCCACTGATTTACTCCAGCATTTTGTGTCTATCTTTGGTGTAAATCAGCATCTGCAATTCCTTCCAACACACTCTAAATTTAATTGCAGCTTATAGAAGGTTTAGAGGAATACGGACCAAACACAGGCAGGTGGGACTAGTGCAGATGGGAACATGTTGGTCAGTGTGGGCAAGTTGGACCGAAGGGCCTGTTTCCACACTGTATGAGTCTATGATTCTATGAGAAGCAAGATCTAAACTTCTGCCACACATTACATGAAGAAATATTTCTCAGTTTCATACTCCATAGTGAGAGAGTGAGGATGTAGAAAGGATCTTTTAATTGGTTGGGTTGTCTAGAACAAGGTTCAGGTAATAGAGCAAGATATTTGGGAGTGAGATGAAGAGAAACCCCAGAGGATGGCAAGCCTGTGGCATTTGCCCCTACACAGAGATGCAGAGGCCAGGCCATTAAATTATTTTAAAAGGTAGATCAATCTCCATGTGTAAAACGTATCATGGGGCACAAGATGAACAAGTGGCAGAAACAGGAACATGGTATTGAGATGGATGATCAGCCATAGTCATGTTGAATGGCAGAACAATGTGGTACAGTGGCACCGCTGGTAGAGCCCCCCCCCCCCCCCCCTCCAAGACATGGGTTTGATCCTGATCTCCGGTATCATCTGTGTGGAGTTTGAGTATTTTCCTTGCGACTGCATGGATTTCTTCCGGGTGCACCATTTTCCTCCTACATCCTAAAGATGTGCGGGTTTGTAGGTGAATCGGACTCTGTAAATTGTCCATCGGGTGTGGAGGAGAATGTGGGATATCATAAAACTGGTGCAAATGGGTGATCAATGGTTGGCGTGGACATTTTGGGCTGAAGGGCCTGTTTCCACAATGTATCTCTAAACTAAACCAAATATGGAATGTCTTTCTTTGCTTTGTTTCTAGGCGGTCTGTAAATATTTGCAAAGTAGCCCTAACTTGCCTGTTCCATATAACTGAGGCAGCATCATTTCATTACACTATCCAATGAGATGAATGAATGAACTAAAGAGGTTTTGGAAAAATCGTATATTGGAAAACAAATGGAAAGTACAGGAGGTCAAGACTGGTTGGACAGTCCCCACAAAGGATGACAATAGTACATCATGGGGTCATCTAGCACAGAGGCAGACCCTAAAGCCCACCTCATCCATGCTGCAAGTCATACCCACCTATACCAATGGAACAGCATTAGGCCCTTTTGGCCCATTGAGTCTATTCAACCATGGCTGATCTATCTTCCCCTCTCTATCCCATTCTCCTCCCTTCTCCCCAAAACCCTTGACACCCTTATCAATCAAGAACCTGTCGATCACTACTTTAAAAATACCCATTAACTTGGCCTCCACAGCTGTCTGTGGCAATGAATTCCACAGATTCACCACCATCTGGCTAAAGAAATTCCTCCTCATCTACTTTATAAAGGTACATCCTTTTGTCCTGAGGTTGTGCCCTCTGGTCCTAGACTCTCCCACTAGTGGAAACAGCATCTCCACATCCACTCCATCCTTTCATTATTGGGCAAGATTCAATGAGACTCCTCCTCAACCTTTTAAACACCAGTGAATACAAGCACAGAGCTGTCAAATGCTCATCATACGTTAACCCAATCGTCCCCAGGGTCATTCTCGTTAACCTCCTCTGGACCCTCTCCAATGCAGCACATCCATCCTCAGATATGGAGCCCACCTATACTAATCCCATTCACGTGCATTCTGTCCTAGCCTTCTGTGCCTTGGTGATTCCAAGATATAGGATTGAGTGGATAGCCTAGATAGAGTGAACATGGAGAGGATGTTTCCACTAGTGGGAGAGTGCAATAGCCAAAAGGACGTTCTTTTAGGAAGGAGATGAGGAGGAAATTTCTTTAGTCAGATGGTGGTGAATCTGTGGAATTCTTTGCCGCAGAAAGCTGTGGAGGACAAGTCAGTGGATATTTTGAAGGCAGAGATTGATCGATTCTTGATTAGTACGGATGTCAGGGGTTATAGGGAGAAGGCAGGAGAATGGGGTTGAGGGGGAAAAAAAAGATCAGCCATGATTGAATGGTGGAGTAGAGTTGAGGGGCCGAGTGGCCTACTTCTGCTCCTAGAACTTATGATTCAATTGCTTAGCATGTTCCACTGGAGTGCAGTGCTTGGATTTTAGGTGGCAGTCTGCAACCTTGCATCAACATTTCCCCAGAAGGGCCAGTTCTAAATGCGTGATCATTTGATAAGACAAATGTTGGCTTGGAGTGCTGAAACTGCGAGAAAATTGGGATTGGACACTGCAGTAAATATTGAAGCATACATTTTGCGAGGACATCAGCGGGTACCCGTTATCTCAGTTAAGATTTTTAAGCGCAAAGAAAGCTCTCCGAAAGGATGAAGAAAAGGCAGAATTTAAATATTAAACACGATTAAACAGGTGAAAGGCGCTACTCTGCAGTGAAGTCGAGGAATCAACGTGAACAATTTCAGAAACGTACAAGAAGGGCGAGAGGGACAGTGGGGGGGGGGGGGGGGGGGGAGAATGTCGTTTTGTGAGAGGACGAGACAAATATAATTTTCACAATCAAATCACAGTATCATTAAAAATGTAAAATCCTTATCGTTATATATTACGAATGTCGAGTTTTATTCAAAGTCACAATCTCTGCTGAGCACAAAACAGTACCAGCATGAAAGTGAAACTGAAAGGAAACAAACATGCATGAAAACAGATCGATTTAAATTGTGAACCACTTCGAAATATTCATTTGTTCACATTTTCGACGTTTTGTCATGGAGTACTGGGTTTATTTTCCGAACCCCATTACAATGCACTCTTCATTTCTAAAACTATTAGCTATGTACATATCCTATAACTCCCAAACGAATCAAAATGTGGCAGTTTTCAATCTTGCAATTAAGATGACTATCTGTTATCGTCCAGGTCTACTCCCCAAACGCTAGATGATCGTCCAAACCACCAAACGTTTCATATATATGAATTCACACCGTTTTCACAGAGTAACAATAAGCAATGCCCATTTACCTTTCCGTAAGCGTCCGAGCTCAAATCTCACTCCACCGAACAAGTCTTCTTGCGAACCACCATGAATGCGCACAAGGTTACATCCCCCCCCCCTCGCCGGACAGCCATCCTAAACCAGTTGTAAAGATCCTGCATTATTTAATGAGTGGCACTGTGCGAGGTAGGACCGCTGCCTCGGACAATGTCTCAGTACGAAGACAGACTTTTACTTTCACTTCCACTCTGCAGACTATTTAAGTTTCACTTTTGGCTCCCCCCCGGGCCCCTTTGTGCACAGAAAACAGGCGGGACTGTCCCCAGTCTCATAATGCCAAGCCAAGTTCGCCCACACTTTGCATTAAGAGGCATCAGCTCTTGGTGGGAGCACCTGGGGCGCCACTTCTGTTGAGGGTCCAGAAGAGGTTTATCAGGATGCTGCCTGGATTAGAGGGTATATATTAGCTATAAGGTTGGACACATTTGGAACACTTTCTCTGGAACACTTAGAAACATAGAAAATAGGTGCAGAAGTAGACCATTCGGCCCTTGAATATTCCGCCATTCAATATGATAATGGCTGATCATCTAAAATCAGTTCCCCGTACCTGCTTTTTCCTCCATATCCATTGATTCCGTTAGCCCTAAGAGCCCTTGAGGTTGAGGGAAGACCTGATAGAAGAGTGCAAAATTATGAGAGGGTGTCAGGGGTTATGGGGGGAAAAGGCAGGAGAATGGGGTTGAGAGGGAAAGATAGATAGATCAACCATGATTTAATGGCAGAGTAGAACTTGATGGGCCGAATGGCCTAATTGTGCTTCTGGGGTAGATGGTCAGCCAGGGTGGGAGTGTCAATGGTTGGAGGACGAAGCATTAGGTTGAGAGCAGCAGGGTTTAAAGGAGATGAGTGGGGAAAGTTTTCTTACACGGAGAAGGTGAGTGCCTGTAAGGTGCTGTCTGAAGAGGTGGGAGACAGGGAAGATAGTGGCATTTATGAGGCTTTTAGAGAGGCACATGGATACGCAGGGAATGGAAGGATGTGGATCACGTGCAGACAGAGGAGATTTGTTAACTTGGCTTCATGTTCTGCATGGACATTGTGGGCTGAAGGGCCTGTTCCTATGCTATACTGTTCTATGTTCTATTTTTAGAAAGAGTCATTGACTCCAAAGAAATTTGGGGGATGGGATATATTTTGTTAGAGTATACTTACGAAGCACTCTGGGTTGTTTTGCGACATTAAAGTGCTAAATACACGTTAATTTTGTATTCTGTCAATATAATTAGATTCATAAATTCTACGAGCAGAATTAGGTCATTCAGCCCATCAAAGTCTACTCCGCCATTCAATCGTGGCTGATCTATCTATCTTTCCCTCTCAACCCCATTCTCCTGCCTTTTCCCCCATAACCCCTGACACCAAAATCTATGCCTACCAGGTCTTCCTTCAACCTCCAGTGTTCCAGAGAATCAATCCAAATTTAACCAACCTCTCCCTATAGCTAATACCCTCCAATCCAGTCAGCATTTCTGCAAATGATTTAGGTTTAGGTTTACTATTGTTATGTATAGCAAGGTACAGTGAAAAGCTTTGCTTTAGTAAGGTATGCAAATAGTCACCCATAAAGGGCGCTTACAAAGTTACAAATTCCCCAAGGACAATATGTTGAGCAAAAAGGCAGATACAGAGCGCAGAGTATAGTTCTTAGTATTGTAGTGCATCAGTTCCATAGACAAAGTTCAATGTCCATAATGGGGTAGAGATGAACTGGACAGAACCCTAACCAAAGATTCTGGAGGAACAAGATATACCACTCGACCCTAAAAACCGTAGTACGTCAAGGCGCCATTTTAGTAGGCAGAAACTTGCAGAAACATTTTAAAAGAAAAATAACAAAAATCTGTGAATTGATAGATGAGATATATTCTGCATTTTAATGGTATAATCACACATACTGTTCCTCCAAAACACTGATTACACTGCAAGAGGCATAATGACCGGTGGGTTTTGCCTACTAAAATGGCTTCTTCAGTATAGGCGATTTCAACGGAGTGGCCCATCTTGTCCCTTTAGTATCTTTGACCCTAACTTATGGAAAACCGTTCAGAGGCCTGATAACAGAGGAGAAGAAGCTGTTCCTGAGCCTGGTGGTGCGCACTTTCAACCTTCTGTACTTTCTGTTGATGGGAGCAGGAAGAAGACAAAATTGCTGGGGTGGGACAAGTTGCTTAGCTGCTTTCCTGAGACAGTGTGAATTGTAGATGGAGTCGATGGTGGGGAGTCTGGTCTGTGTGATGGACTGGGCTACATCTACAAATCTCTGCACTTTCTTGCGATCTTGGGCAGAATGGCCAGGGACTGCTTTCAGCTCAGTCTCATCGTTGAATCTTCAAAGCATGAGTGTAGAAACGAGGAACTGTGGATCCTGGTTTACACAAAAGGACTGAAAATGCTGGAGGTATGGTGGCATAGCGGTAGAGCTACTGCCTTACAGCGCCAGAGGTCCGGGTTCGATCCTGACCACGGGTGCTGCCTGTATGGAGTTTGTCTGTTCTCCCAGTGACCTGCATGGGTTTTCTCCGAGATCTTCGGTTACCTCCCACACTCCAAAGATGTACACATTTGCGGGTTAATTGGCTTGGTATAAATTTAAATTGTCCCTAGTGGGTATAGGATAGTCTTAATGTGCGGGGATCACTGGTCGATGCGGACTCGGTGGGCCGAAGGGCCTGTTTCCATGCAGTATCTCTAAACTAAACTAAAATAAACACAGCCGGTCAGGCAGCATCTCTGGACTATGGGGATAGGTGACGTTTCAGGTCAGGACCCTTCTTCAGACTGATTGTGGGAGGGACAAGCAAACCGGACAAGGGGAGAGGTCGGACAAAGCTTTGCGGATAATAGATTGACACAGGCAAGGAGGATTATTGACAAGGCAGATGATTGGAACAAAGGCCAGAGATGAGAGCAATAGGTTGTGAGATAGATTTGAAGAGTTGCAGTTCGACACAAAACATTGGAGTAACTCAGCGAATCAGGAAGCATCACAGAAACAGGCCCTTTGGCCCAACCTGTTCACGCCGACTAAGATACCTATCTAAGCTAGTCCAATGAAACCGCATTTGGTCCATCTATATACCAAAACTTGTTTGTTTGTTTGTTTGTTCCTGAACTACAGCCAAAATGGTCCACGATAGCATGACAATTTTAGGCCCACCTTACTCACCGTCATCCCTTTGGTGCGAATGGAAGAAGTTTCATTGAAATCGGTTATATTTTTTTAATTATTCACATTTTAAACTTTAAATCTATCTCCTAGGGTGGGGACGGGGGGAGGGAGGGAGGTGGGTGGAGGGAGGGAGGGGGGAGGATTGAGGATAAGGGGGATGGAGTGGGGTGGAGGGAGGGGCAGGGGGAGGGGGAGAGGGGGGAGGTGGGAGTGGTGGAGGAGGGGAGAGGGGAGGGAGTGGGGGAGGAGAGGGTGCTGCACCAATGCAGGAGGTTTGGGCCCAACGGGTCCACTTGGTCTGGTATCCCTCTAAACCTTTCATTGGCACGTACACGAGTAGATTCAGTACACTGTGCTAAGTTAACTGTTGTACAGATATGAATGTTACGCATGTATAGTGATTTAGATGCATAGAATCAAACATAATGAACCCATATTCAGTACAAACAGTACCACAGTACATCCATCATAAAGCATTTCTCCATAATTATCATTGAGGTGCAAACACGAAGGATAATTTCCTTCATACACATTTCGTCTGCTCCACTGCAAAATCTCCTCAATGCCTACTTTGAAGATGTTCTCCTCTCTCCGACGAGAATTCTGAAACATTCTCTCTCGCTGCTCCACCTCTGTGATTCTATTCTACATTTTCCATCCCCTTTGATGTCTCGTTTTCATACCTTACCCTTCCATATCTCTGTGTCTCCCTCTCCCCTGACTCTCAGTCTGAAGAAAGATCGTGACCTGAAACGTCACCCATTCCTTCTATGCAGAGACGCTGCCTGTCCCGTTGAGTCTGTCCAGCATTTTGTGTCTATCTTTGGTGTAAACCAGCATCTGCAGTTCCTTCCTATACAAGGATCATTTTCTCATTCGTTGAGTGCCTGCTGAATAATTAATAATCACTAAAGCAATGTGCATTTTCATGGTCTGCGAATAAATTCAAGATAGGAACACCAGATATGAGTCATGTTTGCTAGATGGTGGAATTTGTGTATCTTATGAAGGCCCACCTAACATATCCATTTTCTGAACATTTTTGTTGTTGTTTATTATGGTGTTTACAATGTTTACATATATGTTGTGCTGCTGCAAGTAAGAATTTTATTATTCCATTTTGGGACATAAAACATTCTCGATATATCCAGCAAGAATAGATCGCTGTTCTTCATGAGCGGGAGATGCTTCAGTGACCTGTACTACGTACAGTGCACTACATGGTCACTATAATATACAGCGCCATAGAGACCTGGGTTCGGTCCTGGCTATGGGCGCTGTCTGTACAGAGTTTGTATGTTCTCCCTGCGACCTGCGTGGGTTTTCTCGGAGATGTTCCGTTTCCTCCCACACTCCAAAGACATACAGGTTTTTAGGTTTATTGGCTCGGTGGTTAATTGGCGGACTCGGTGGGCCATAGGGCCTGTGCCCATTCTGTATCTCTAAACTAAACTGAATTAAATTGATTGGAAGCGTTTTCATTCGAGTTGAGTACATAATGGCTGATTAATCTCTCCTGTGACCCTCTGTAGTTCAGGCATTCTCTTGCCAGGGTATCTGTTCCCACTTTCTCACACTGCCACAGAAGCCGGGACTGTCCACCATGGAACTAATCCGTTAGGCTCAGGGTGTGTAGGAAAGAACTGCAGATGCTGGTTTAAAAAGAACTAGACCAAAATGCTGGAGTAACAGCATGACAGGCAGCATCTCTGGAGAAAAGGAATGGGTGACGCTTCGGGTCGAGACCCTTCTTCAGACTCGTTAGGGATAAGGGAAACGAGAGATATAGATGATGATGTAAAGAGATAAAGAATAATGAATAAAAGGTGTGCAAAAAAGTAACGATGATAAAGGAAACAAGCCATTGTAAGCTGTTTGTAGACTGAAAATGAGAAGCTAGTGCGACCTTTGTGGGGGAGGGATAGAGAGAGAGGGAATGCCGGGGCTACCTGAAGTGAGAGAAATCAATATTCATACCACTGGGCTGTAAGCTGCCCAAGCGAAATATGAGATGCTGTTCCTCCAATTTGCATTTAGCCTCACTCTGACAATGGAGGAGACCGAGGACAGAAAGGTCTGTGCAGGACTGGGAAGGAGAATTAAAGTGTTTAGCAACTGGGCGATCAGGTAGGTTCAGGCGGGCTGAGCGAAGGTGTTCAGCGAATTGATCGCCCAGTCTGCATTTGGTCTCACCGATGTATAGGAGTCCACATCTTGAACAACGGATACAGTAGATGAGGTTGGAAGAGGTGCAAGTGAACCTCTGCCTAACCTAAAAGAACTGTCGGGGTCCCTGGACAGAGTCAAGGGAGGAGGTATAGGGACAGGTGGTGCATCTGCGATTGCAGGGGAAGGTACCTGGGGAGGGGGTGGTTTGGGTGCGAAGGGATGAGTTAACCAGGGAGTAGCAGAGGGAACGGACTCTGCGGATGTCAGAAAGGGGTGGAGATGGGAAAATGTGGCTAGTGGTGGGGCCACGTTGGAAGTGGTGGAAATCTCGGAGGATAATGTGTTGTATACGATGGCTGATGGGGTGGAAGGTAAGGACTCGAGGGACTCTGTCTCTGTTGCGACGAGCAGGTGGGGAACAAGGGCGGAACTGCGGGGTACCGAGGAGACATGAGTGAGGGCCTCATCTATGATGGGAGAGGGGAACCACTGTTCCCTAAAGAATGAGGGCATCTCGGATGTCCTGGTATGGAACACCTCATCTTGGGCGCAGATGCAGCGTAGACGGAGGAATTGGGAGTAGGGGATAGAGTCTTTGCAGGAAGCAGGGTGGGAAGAAGTGTAGTCGAGATAGTTGTGGGAGTTAGTGAGTTTGTAATAGACATCAGTCAATAGTCTATTTCCAGTAATGGAGACCATGAGATCAAGAAAGGGGAGGGAGGTGTCGGAGATGGTCCAAGTAAATTTGAGTGCAGGATGAAAATTGGTGGTGAAGTTGATGACGTCCAGGAGTTCTGCATGTGTGCAGGAGGTAGCACCGATGCAGTCATCAATGTAACGGAGCTAGAGATCGGGAATAGGGCCAGTGTACGCCTGGAACAGGGATTGTTCAACGTACCCTACAAAGAGGCAGGCATACCTGAGACCCATGCGGGTGCCCATAGCTATGCCTTGGACTTGGAGGAAATGGGAGGAGTCAAAGGAGAAGTTGTTAAGGGTTGGTAATCTATTGTTGTCTGTGACAGCCTGCAATTGCTGGCATCTCTTTGGCGCAGCGGTAGAGTTCATGCCTTACAGCGTCAGAGGTCTGGGTTCGATCTTGTGTCTGACCCTTGCTTCCTTCTGTTTTCAGACTAGGGTTTCAATATCTCTTATCATCCAAGGCTCCTTACTCCTACATGCCTTTCCCTTCACCCTAACAGGAACGTGCAGTCCTTGAACTCTCACTTTAACGATTTTAAAAGCCTCCCACCGGCGAGACGTCCTTTTGCCCGCAATCAATCTACTCCAGTCACCTTTTGCAAGCTCCTATCTAATACCAGCAAAATTACGCTGACTACAAGTGTCTGTTTTCAATAGATATGATAATTAAACAATCTTGACTCTTGAAGTAAGGGTGCAGCAAGAGTTTAGTTTAGTTTAGTTTAGTTTAGAGATACAATGCGGAAACAGGCCCTTCAGCCCACTGAGTCCGTGCTGCCCAGTGATCCCACACAGCAACACCATCCCACACACATCAGGGACAATTTACAATTTCACCAAGCCAATTAACCTACAAACCTGTACATCTTTGGAGTGTGGGAAGAAACCTGAGCACCCAGAGAAAACCCAGACAGTTGATGGGGAGGACAGACAAACTCTGTACAGATCCTGTGGTCAGGATCAAACCCTGGTCTCTATCCCCGCGCCACTGTGTCGCCCTTTGAATTTTGTCCAATTTCTACTAACTTTTTTTAAAGTTCAGATAAACCATTGTTGCATTACAGTGCATTCAGACCCCTTCACTTTTTCCACATTTTGGTACGTTACAGCCTTATTTTAAAATGGATATAAATCATTTTTGTTATCATCAGTCTACACACAATACTCCAGAATGAAGAAGCGAAAACAGGTGTTTAGAAATTTTTGCAAAGTAATTAAAAAGAAATAACTGAATTATCACATTTACATAAGTATTTAGACCCTTTGCTGTGACACACAAAATTGAGCTTATGTTCATCCTGTTTCCATTGATTATCCTTGAGATGTTTCTACAACTTGATTGGAGTCCACCAGTGGTAAATTAAATCGGTTGGACATGATGTGGAAAGGCACACACCTGTCAAAATAAGGTCCCACAGTTGACAGTGCACGTCAGAGCAAAAACCAAGCCATGAAGACGAAGGAATTGTCCATAGCCCTCCGAGACAGGATTGTGTCGAGACACAGATCTGGGGAAGGGTATAAAACAATTTCTGCAGCATTGCAGGTCCTGAAGAGCACAGTGGCCTCCGTCATTCTTAAATGGAAAAACTTTGGAACCACCAGGACTCTTCATAGAGCTGGCCGCCCGGCCAAACTGAGCAATCGGGGGAGAAAGGCCTTGGTCAGGGAGGTGACCAGGAACCCAATGGTCACTCTGACAGAGCTCCAGAGTTCCTCTGTGAAGATGGGAGAACCTTCCAGAAGGACAACTATATCTGCAGCACTCCACCAATCAGGCCTTTATGGTAGAGTGGCCAGATGGAAGCCACTCCTCAGTAAAAGGCATATGACAGCCCGTTTGAAGTTTGTCAAAAGGTACCGAAAGGACTCTCAGACCATGAGAAACATGGTTGTCTGGTCTGATGAAACCAAGATTGAATTCTTTGGCCTGAATGCCAAGCGGCACCGCTCATCATCTGGCCAATACCATACCTACGGTGAAGCATGGTGGTGGCAGCATCATGCTGTGGGGATGTTTTTCAGTGGAAGGAACTGGTAGACTAGTCAGGATCGAGGGAAAGATGAACGGAGCAAAGTACAGAGAGATCCTTGATGAAAACCTGCTCCAGAGCATTCTGGACCTCAGACTGGGGCAGAGGTTCACCTTTCAACAGGACAACGACCCTAAGCACACAACCAAGACAATGCAGGAGTGGCTTCGTGACAAGTCTGTGAATGTCCTTGAGTGACCCAGCCAGAGCCCAGACTTGAACCCGATCGAACATCTCTGGAGAGACCTGAAAATAGCTGTGTATCAACGCTCCCCATCCAACCTGACAGAGCTTGAGAGGATCTGCAGAGAAGAATGGGAGAAATTACCAAAATACAGGTGTGCCAAGCTTATAGCGTCATACCCAAGAAGACTTGAGGCTGTAATCGCTGCCAAAGGTGCCTCAACAAAGTATTGAGTAAAAGGTCTGAATACTTATGTAAATGTGATATTTCAGTTATTTCTTTTTAATTCCTTTGCAAACATTTCTAAACACCTGTTTTCGCTTTTTTATTATGGGGTATTGTGTGTAGATTGATGATTAAAAAAAAAGAATTTAATCCATTTTAAAATAAGGCTGTAACGTAACAAAATGTGGAAAAAGTGAAGGGGTCTGAATACTTTCTGAATGCACTGTACATTGCATTTTTATTTTGAATTTATTCTGGATTCTGGAACATGAAAATCTGGAATTTAATGATTTCATTGCCCGAGCAGCCTCTGTTGGCCTTGTGGGACTTGTTTCTGACTTGTTCCGCGGCCTACAATGGCATAGTTGCAACACTGTTCCCTTATGGTTTCTATAGCTATTCTTTGGCAAACAATTATCTACTGGAGATTGGCAGCATTTGAATTCAAGATTCTTTGCCAAGGCATTAGTCCTACAAGATTGAGTACAGATCACCCCTGGAATGAGAATGTACTGATTCAGTATGCCAGCCTATGCTGTTAATCTGGAAAGTCCTTGTGCAGCTTTTGAACTTTCATCTCTGTCTGGCTAAATAACTTCATATCCACCAGATTTGAATCAAAACATGATAAATACTACACCATTAAGAGTTTTTTAAAGCACTGGCATTTAATAGCTTCTTGAAACTGACTATGAGGACTGATCTGGCTATTTTGACAATAGACAACAAGTGCATGAGTAGGCCATTCGGCCCTTCGAGCCAGCACCGCCATTCACCGTGATCATGGCTGATCATCCACAAACTGTTCCCCGTTCCTGCCTTCTCCCTATATTCATTGACTCCACTATCATTAAGAGCTCCATCTAAGTCTCTCTTGAAAGCATCCAGGGAATTGGCCGCCACTGCCTTCTGAAGCAGAGAATTTCACAGCTTCACAACTCTCTGAGTGAAAAAGATTTTCCTCATCTCCGTTCTAAATGGCCTACCCCTTATTCTTAAACTGTGACCCCTGGTTCGGGATTACCCCAACATCGGGAACATGTTTCCTGCCTCTAGCATGTCCAATCCTTTAATAATCTTATATGTTTCAATAAGATCCCCTCTCATCCTTCTAAATTCCAGAGTATACAAGCCCAGTCACTCCAATCTTTCAACATACGACAGTCCCGCCATTCTGGGAATTAACCTCGTGAACCTACGCTGCACTCCCTCAATAGTAAGAATGTCCTTCCTCAAATTTGGAGACCAAAACAGCACACAATACTCCAGGTGTGGTTTTGAATGCCTTTGGCTATCTCAGGAAACGTCAAACTTATACCGTAGTTGCGACAATTTCCCAGGTATACATAGAGTTGGTTGCCCAGAGTAGGGAAATCAAAAACCATAGTCTAAGGTTAGGGGGGAAAGTATTCATAGGAACATGAGGGATAACTTTTTCACGTAAAGGTTGGTGGGTTTATGGAACGGGCTGCCAGAGGAGGTAGTTGAGGCAGGGACTAATGCAATGTTCAAGAAACATTTGAACAGGTGCGTGGATAGGACAGGTTCAGAGGGATAGGGCCCCAATGCAAGCAGGTGGGACTAGTGTAGATGGGACATGTTGGTCAGTGTGAGAAGGTTGGGCTGAAGGGCCTGTTTCCATGCTGTAAGACTATGCTCTAAGTCAGAGGTGTCCAACTACCGGCCTGCGAAAGGGTCCAATCCGGCCCATGGGATGATTTGGGGAAAAAACAGTATATTCATTTGTTATGTATCTGTACGGCAGCCGCTCTCTCTCTCTTGCCACTCTCTCTCTCTCTCTCTCTCTCTCTCTCTCTCCACTCTCTCTCTGGCCTCTCTCTCTCTCTTGCCACTCTCTCAATCTCTCTCTCTCTCTCTCTTGCCTCTCTCCCCCGGGAGACGCCATGCGGTGACGCGGACGGGAAGGGGCCAGCGCTGGGGAGTCTCAGCATTGTTGTGGACACCGGGAAATGCCTGCGCTGCCACCACAGAGACCACCACAATGTACCTGAGACCCAGGTGAGTACGTGGATAGAGGCTTGTGGGAAGTCGCCGCACTGTGAATGGGGACACAGCCACCGATCCAAAATCTGAGCTGCTCTTCAGGGTGGGGGCTCTGGGTTTGGGTTGTTAGGTGGGATGTGAAGACACGCCAAGGATCCAGGTCGAGCGAAGGTGGGAGACTGTTTCAGGGGGGAGTGGACGTGGACGTGGACTACAGGAGACCCCAGTGGCTGTGCCTATTGCAAATAGGTATACCCTCTTGGGAACTGTCGGGGCAGAAGACGTTTCCAGTCCGAGTGGCGGACCTGTTGGCAAGGATACTCGACAGGGGAGACCGAAGTCTGGAAGAGCCGTAGTGGTCGGTGACTCCATAGTCCGAGGGACGGACAGAAGATTCTGTGGCAGCAGGAGGGACTTGAGGATGGTCTGTTGCCTCCCTGGTGCCAGGGTTCAACACATCACAGACCGGCTTCAGAAAATCCTAGTGAGGGAAGGCGATCAACCTGAAGTCGTTGTGCACGTGGGCACGAATGACGTCGGGCGGAAGAGGAAGGAGGTGCTACAGCGGGAGTTTAGAGAGTTGGGAAAAGCACTGAGAAGTAGGACGTCGAAGGTAGTTATCTCTGGACTGCTACCGGTACCTCGTGCTGGTGAGGCCAGGAACAGAGAGATAGAGGGTATGAATTTATGGCTGAGGGGCTGGTGCAGAGAGCAGGGATTTAGATTTCTGGACCACTGGGATCTCTTCTGGGCTAGGGGTGACTTGTACAAAAGGGACGGGTTGCATCTTAACAGCAGGGGAACAAACATTCTGGCAGGCAGGTTTGCTAGTGTGACACCTGTGGCTTTAAACTAAGTAGTGGGGGGGAGGGGTTAACAAATTGTGAATATGAAGATGAGGTAAAAGGGAATACAGGAGATATTGCAAAAGACTCTCGGAAGAATGGGAACAGAAGTTCTAGAGCGGAAAAGAAATTAAGGGCAGGGCCAATTGTGAACGATGTGAGAGGGGAGGTAAATACAGAAGTTAAAGTGTTGTACTTAAATGCGCGTAGTATAAAAAATAAAGTGGATGAGCTTGAGGCTCAGTTAGTCATGGGCAAGTATGATGTTGTAGGGATCACTGAGACATGGCTACAAGAGGACCAGGGCTGGGAACTGAATATTCAGGGGTACACAACGTATAGAAAAGACAGACAGGTGGGCAGAGGGGGTGGGGTTGCTCTGATGGTAAGGAATGATATTCATTCCCTTGCAAGGGGTGACATAGAATCAGGAGATGTTGAATCAGTATGGATAGAAATGAGAAATTGTAAGGGTAAAAAGACCCTAATGGGAGTTATCTATAGGCCCCCAAACAGTAGCCTCGACATAGGGTGCAAGTTGAATCAGGAGATAAAATTGGCGTGTCAAAAATGTAATGCTACGGTGGTTATGGGAGATTTCAACATGCAGGTAGACTGGGAAAATCAGGTTGGAAATGGACCCCAGGAAAGAGAGTTTGTAGAGTGCCTTCGAGATGGATTCTTAGAACAGCTTGTACTGGAGCCTACCAGGGAGAAGGCAATTCTGGATTTAGTGTTGTGTAATGATCCTGATCTGATAAGGGGACTAGAGGTAAAAGAGCCATTAGGAGGCAGTGATCACAACATGATAAGTTTTACTCTGCAAATGGAAAGGCAGAAGGGAAAATCGGAAGTGTCGGTATTACAGTATAGCAAAGGGGATTACAGAGGCATGAGGCGGGAGCTGGCCAAAATTGATTGGAAGGAGGCCCTAGCAGGGAAGACGGTAGAACAGCAATGGCAGGTATTCCTGGGAATAATGCAGAGGTTGCAGGATCAATTTATTCCAAAGAGGTGGAAAGACTCTAAGGGGAGTAAGAGACACCTGTGGCTGACAAGGGAAGTCAGGGACAGCATAAAAATTAAGGAGAGGAAGTATAACATAGCAAAGAAGAGTGGGAAGACAGAGGATTGGGACTCTTTTAAAGAGCAACAAAAGTTAACTAAAAAGGCAATACGGGGAGAAAAGATGAGGTACGAGGGTAAACTAGCCAATAATATAAAGGAGGATAGCAAAAGTTTTTTTAGGTACGTGAAGAGGAAAAAAAATAGTCAAGGCAAATGTGGGTCCCTTGAAGACAGAAGCAGGGGAATTTATTATGGGGAACAAAGAAATGGCAGACGAGTTAAACCGTTACTTTGGATCTGTCTTCACTGAGGAAGATACACACAATCTCCCAAATGTTCTAGGGGCCGGAGAACCTAGGGTGATGGAGGAACTGAAGGAAATCCACATTAGGCAGGAAATGGTTTTGGGTAGACTGATGGGACTGAAGGCTGATAAATCCCCAGGGCCTGATGGTCTGCATCCCAGAGTACTTAAGGAGGTGGCTCTAGAAATAGTGGAAGCATTGGAGATCATTTTTCAATGTTCTATAGATTCAGGATCAGTTCCTGTGGATTGGAGGATAGCAAATGTTATCCCACTTTTTAAGAAAGGAGGGAGAGAGAAAACGGGTAATTATAGACCAGTTAGTCTGACATCAGTGGTGGGGAAGATGCTGGAGTCAATTATAAAAGACGAAATTGCTGAGCATTTGGATAGCAGTAACGGGATCATTCCGAGTCAGCATGGATTTACGAAGGGGAAATCATGCTTGACAAATCTACTGGAATTTTTTGAGGATGTAACTAGGAAAATTGACAAGGGAAAGTCAGTGGATGTGGTGTACCTCGACTTTCAGAAAGCCTTCGACAAGGTCCCACATAGGAGATTAGTGGGCAAAATTAGGGCACATGGTATTGGGGGTAGGGTACTGACATGGATAGAAAATTGGTTGACAGACAGAAAACAAAGAGTGGGGATAAATGGGTCCCTTTCGGAATGGCAGGCAGTGACCAGTGGGGTACCGCAAGGTTCGGTGCTGGGACCCCAGCTATTTACGATATACATTAATGACTTAGACGAAGGGATTAAAAGTACCATTAGCAAATTTGCAGATGATACTAAGTTGGGGGGTAGTGTGAATTGTGAGGAAGATGCAATAAGGCTGCAGGGTGACTTGGACAGGTTGTGTGAGTGGGCGGATACATGGCAGATGCAGTTTAATGTAGATAAGTGTGAGGTTATTCACTTTGGAAGTAAGAATAGAAAGGCAGATTATTATCTGAATGGTGTCAAGTTAGGAGGAGGGGGAGTTCAACGAGATCTGGGTGTCCTAGTGCATCAGTCAATGAAAGGAAGCATGCAGGTTCAGCAGGCAGTGAAGAAAGCCAATGGAATGTTGGCCTTCGTAACAAGAGGAGTTGAGTATAGGAGCAAAGAGGTCCTTCTACAGTTGTACCGGGCCCTGGTGAGACCGCACCTGGAGTACTGTGTGCAGTTTTGGTCTCCAAATTTGAGGAAGGATGTTCTTGCTATGGAGGGCGTGCAGCGTAGGTTCACTAGGTTAATTCCCGGAATGGCGGGACTGTCGTATGTTGAAAGGCTGGAGCGATTGGGCTTGTATACACTGGAATTTAGAAGGATGAGGGGGGATCTTATTGAAACATATAAGATAATTAGGGGATTGGACACATTAGAGGCAGATAACATGTTCCCAATGTTGGGGGAGTCCAGAACAAGGGGCCACAGTTTGAGAATAAGGGGTAGGCCATTTAGAACGGAGATGAGGAAGAACTTTTTCAGTCAGAGGGTGGTGAAGGTGTGGAATTCTCTGCCTCAGAAGGCAGTGGAGGCCAGTTCGTTGGATGCTTTCAAGAGAGAGCTGGATAGAGCTCTTAAGGATAGCGGAGTGAGGGGGTATGGGGAGAAGGCAGGAACGGGGTACTGATTGAGAGTGATCAGCCATGATCGCATTGAATGGCGGTGCTGGCTCGAAGGGCTGAATGGCCTACTCCTGCACCTATTGTCTATTGTCTATTGTCTATTGACGTGCTGGTAGTTATGCGGGAATAGGGAAGAGAAGGGAGAAGGTAGTGGTAAAGGAAGGGGAGGGGGAGCAGATGAGGGAAGGGAGGGTTTTTAGGGATGAGGAAGGGAAGCGAGGGAGGGGAGTAGATGGTAAAGGAAGGAAGTAGGGAGGGAGGGGGTGAGGAAGAGAGCAGATGAGAGAAGGGATGGTGTTTAAGGATGAGGGAAGGGAGGGGATTTAGCCACGAGGTAAGGAAAGAGAGAGGTTGAAGTAAGGGAGGGGAGTGGGGTAGTAGTTGGAAGGAAGTGGGGATGAGAGAAGGGATAGGCTGAGGAAAGGGAGAGGGCAGGTGAGGGAGAAGGTGAGGGTAGAGAAGGACATGAGAGGTGAGGGGAGAGGATGTGAGGAGCAAAGTAGAGGCAATTTACAGAAGCCAATTAACCTACAAACCCATTCATGTTTAGAATGTGAGAAGGAAACTGGAGCACCCGGAGGAAACCCACTTGGTCACAGGGAGAACGTACAAATTCCGTACAAACAGCACCAACAGTCAGGTTCGAAACCAAGCTCATTTTCACCCCGGGCCACATCAGCATTATGGTTGCCCTCAAAGGGCCGGTAGTAACTGTAAGACTGTATAAATGTAACTAATCCTTAACATATTGTTAAATAACTGTCTCTGCATTTGATTATTATTTATTGAAATGTACAAATATTGTACATGCATTAACATAAATGTAAAAATATATGTAAGCACATTGACAAATTGGGCCCGTTCCTCGTAGGGTTTCCATTGCGAGCTGGGGAAATCTTTACAATAAATTGTCTCTTAAAAAAAATAAAATGAATCTCAATGGGGGGGGGGGGGGGGGGGGGGGGGGGGGAGGGGAGGGGAGGGGAGGTGGAGAGGGGAGGTGGAGAGGGAGCCACTGACACCGTCCTGTCAGCGACCATCTTCTTTCTCCTTCACTGTGGTGCCGTGCTCCTCCAGGGGAGGGGGAGCGCAATTAAAGGCGGTACAGGGAAGGGGAGAGGGTGTGACCGAGGAGCCCTGGACCCGAAGCCTCTCCTGTATTGGTGTAGCACCCTCAACCCCCTACTCAATCCCCCTCATCCCTCCCCTCCCTACCCCCCCACTCTCCCATCTTCCCTGTCCCCCCTTCTCCCCCACCCCCACTCTCTCATCCCCCCACCACCACCCCCTCCTCCCCCCCACCCATGCTGTCCCCTTCCCCCCACCCCACTCTTCCCTCCTCTCCAATAGCACTCTCCCCCCCACCCACACTCTCCTCCCCCCCCAGTCCCCACCACCCCCTTTCCCACCACTCTCTCCTCCCCCCCACCCCCCCATTCTCTCCTCCCCCAGCCCCACTCTCACTCTTCCCCATCCCCCTCTCTCCTCCACCCCTCCTCACCCACCCCTGCCTCCCCCACTCTCTCCTCCCCTCACCCCCCTCCCATCCCTCCCCTCCCCTCCAACCACTCGCCCCACCTGCATTCTCACTGTCCCCCTCCCCCCACTCTCCCCCACCCCCGCTGTCCCCCTTCCCCCACACCCCCTCCATCCTCCCCACCCCCTCCTCCCCTTTCACTCTCACTGTCCCCTTCCCCCCCCACTCTTCCCTGACCCCCACTGTCCCCCTTCCCCCCACCCCCACTCTCTCTTCCCCCCACCCTCACCCCCCTCCTACCCCCACCCTTCCCTCGACCCACTCGGCCCCGGCAGGGAGGAGGAGGGAGCTCCGGACTAGAGGCGGGCGGCGGAGGTGCGACTACTCGAGGCGGGCCGGCGGGTCTGGGAGAGTGGGGAGGGGGAGAAGCCAGAGGAGAGAGGCGCAGCAGGAGGCGCGCACAAGATGGCGGAGCGTGTGGAGGCCGCCATCTTTCTGAAGTCGCGACAGGGCCGTCGGTGGCAGCGGCCGCTGAAGGAGAAGAAGAAGCTGCCCTCTGCGCTGCGGCTTGTGTGCGGTAACGGTGCTGGGCCCGGGCGGGAGGGGGGACTCGAGGACGCCGTGGCGTGGGTTGTAGGGACGGATGAGCGGACCATCAGTCCGACCATCTCCCTCCTGTTCGGGAGTGCCCCCCGGGTGTGGGAGAGTGAGGAGAGTGAGGGGCGGGAGGGGAGGGAGGGGAGCCCGTGATTGCGGGGGGGGGCGGGGGCGGCTCCGCTAACGGCGTCCATCTTGTTTGTGCGAGTGAGGAGAGGCCGTGCCGGCAGACGCTCAGCACTTTGAAAAAATGTGTAACTTAAAAGATATTCGACCAATGACAATTAAGCTCTCGCGGGCCACATAAAATGACGTGGCGGGCCGGATTCGGCCCGCGGGCCTTGAGTTTGACACATGTGTGTTAGAAGAAAGCAACTCAACTGCTGCACCAATGTGCCGCCCTAATGACCATAAATTGTACAGCTGCAATCCTGGAGATCAAAACAAGAGGTGAAAGACTGAGTTGGCTTGATTGTACTCATGTCTAGTCATAAGGGCATGTGATAGGAGCAGAATTAGGCCATTGTCTTACTCCACCATTCAATCATGGCTGATCTATCTCTCCCTCCTAACCCCATTCTCCTGCCTTCTCCCCAGAACTTCTGACACCCATATTAATCAATAATCTATCAATCTCTGCTTTAAAAGATAGGCTTTTCTTTTATTTGATGGCACGTAAACGACAGCTTTTCACTGTATCTTGGTACATGTGACAAATTAAACTAAATTAAACTAAACTAATCTGAACTAAACTAAACTAAACTAACTAAACAAATAGAAGCCTGAAGAAGGGTCTCAACCCAAAGCATCACCTAATCATTTTCTCCAGAGATGCTGCCTGAGTTACTCCAGCATTTTGTGTCTGTCTTCGGTTTAAACCAGGAACACAGTTCCTTCATACCCACTAAACTAAAATAAAGTTAGTTAGCCACAAGTACATAAGACCAGGGACTGACAGGCTTATCTTTACTGTACAATTACACTGACTTTATCTGCAAACCACGCCAATCAGAAGAGTGGACCTTAGACTTGCAGGGTTATCCTCACGTGCACTTTGTTGTTGCGTGTTTTTCTACCGACAGTTTAAATATCTGCAGATAAAACAGGGCAGGAGCAAAAAAATGAGTGCCGGGTTGAGGTAGAAGACCAGCCGTGATCTTGATGGATGTTGATGCGAGCTCATAAGGCCCGAAGAAGGGTCTCGACCCGAAACGCCACCCATTCCTTCTCTCCAGAGATGCTGTCTGTCCCGCTGACTTACTCCAGCATTTTGTATCTGTGCCAGATTACTCGGGTTCGACGTTAACTACGACCGGTGGATTTTTATTTTGTTGACAAATGGACCTTTAATAAACACATGTACCACATAACCAGAAAAAAAAACTTTTAAGCTTTTGATGTTTGGATTATTAGAAGTGCCAGCTTGTACCATCTTGTACCATCACAAAGAACACTGACAATGAAAAACATCCTTCATATGTTAACTCATTGAAAGGACAATCATCCTGCCACAACGAGAAAGCAATCCTGAACAATCTACCTCATTGGTGACCCTCGGGCTATCTGTGATCAGACTTTACTGACTTTACCTGCACAAAATGTTATTCCCTTATCATGTATCTATACACTGTAAATAGCTCGATTGTAATAATGTATTGCCTTTCTGTTGATTGGATAGCACGCATCAAAAGCTTTTCACTGTACTTTGGTTCACGTGACAATAAACTAAACGGAACTGACAATAAAGGACATTGAGAGGACAATCAGCCAGGTTGCCACCACTGTACCACCCTCAATCTTTGCCCCTTCAAGCTTCAAGCATGTCCTCTAGACATTCAATACCTCCAACAGTCACATATTTCCACCTATACGTAGAAATGTGGCAGTGAATCATGTTGCCTGTTGTGATAAAAGGAGCCTTAACAATATTGGTTGTCATCTGCAGAAGGTATGCTTGGGTGGTGGGTTGAGGGAAGAGTTACACGAAGGAGGCACAGTGGCACAGCGGTAGAGTTGCTGCTTCCTTGCAGCGCCAGAGACCCAGGTTCAATCCTGACTATGGGTGCTGTCTGCACGGAGTTTGGACGATCTCCCTGTGACAGCATGGGTTTCCCCCCGGGTACTTTGGTTTCCTCTTACACTCCAAAGACGTACAGGTCTGTAGGTTAATTGGCTTTTGGTGAAATTGTAAGTTGTGCCTATTGTGTGGAATGGTGTTAGTGTGCGGGGATTGCTGGTCGGCGCGGACCCGTTGGGCCGAATGGCCTGTTTCCGCTCTGTTTCCTGAAACTGTTACATTTTTCATGCAGGTGGGAAGATTGCAATTAAAATTAAGAAATCTATCCTTTCTAACTAACGATCTCCAGTCAAAGGCAATGTGTCTGAGGGGTGGAGGTGCATTGTGTTATATGTCATCCAGCGACTTCTGATGTCAGGAGAATGTGCTTTTAAGCTGATTAAAAAATGTGACCAAACTTGCTCGGTGTGTTGGAAGAGATTTTTCACCAAGTCACATTAACCTTATCTTGCTTTTAATTTACAGTTTGGAAATAACACATCCCTAATTATTGTGTCTGACAGTAAAAATAGACAAAGACTAATGCTAGATAAATATGTTTGCATTGCAGACGTCATGCAAGTAAAACATTGATAGGATTGATGGAATCACAATTCCAGTACTTCACGCAGTTCCAATTCCAGGACGGCAGCGATAGAGTTTCTGCCTCAGTGCACCAGAGACCCAGGTTCGATCCTGACTACTGGTGCTGTCTGTACGTAGTTTGTACCTTCTCTCTGTGACTGAGTGGGTTTTCTCCGGGTGTTCCGGTTTCCTCCCACATGCCAAAGACGTGCAGGCTTGTAGGTTAACTGGCTTCAGTAAAAACTGTAAATTATCCCAAGTGTGTAGGGTAGTGCTAGTGTACGGGGTGATCGCTGGTCGAAGCGGACTTGGTGGGCCGATGGGCCTGTTTCCACGCTGTATCTCTAAACTGAACTAACCTTCACTATGCACACAATTCACTTCATCATTGGAAATATTGATTAGGATTGAGAAAAATAGACTAAATAACATCAAATAGAAACCATTCCTGACTTCGCTCATCACCTCTTCTGCTTTCATTGTGCTCAGACAAGCATTGTCCTTTTAATATTGTTCATCTGCCTTAGGTTTAATTGTATGAGTCATGTAAACTGGTTATAGAAGAAAATATTTTGTGTTTGGTCATAGAGTCGAGAAGCATAGAAACAGGGCCTTTAGATCCTCCTTAACTTTCACAGCAACATTGCTGTTGTTAGTTGTATAATCATAGAGTCACACAGCACGGAAACAAGCTCTTTGGCCCAACTCATCCATGCTGACCAAGATGCCACATCTAAATTAGTCCCATCTGCCCATATTTGGGGTCCATGCCTCTCTAAACCTTTGTACCTCTCCAAGTGTCTTTTAAATGCTGTTATAGCATCTGCCTCAACTACCTCCTCTGGCAGCTCGTTCCATATTCCCGCTTTCAATGCAAACTAGTTTTATGGTTTAAGGGTCATACTAGTATCTGTGGAAAAGAAGAAGCTTACCGGTCTTGTAAAACTTGGCATGAAAAGCATTTTAATTTTGTTCAGCGTGTGATGGACTGCAAAAATCAAGGCATCAAGCAACTTATGGAAGTGAATTATGCCGCTATTTACGCTTTTTGCCAAAAAGAAAGACTTGGATACGTGTAATAATCAATTTGCTTTGCAGCCAATTGTACTTTTAACGTACGTTCTTGCTAAAACGTACCCGTTTAAAAGTGCTAACTCCTAAGGTTTGGTGAGGTAACGGCAAAGTTTGGCAATTTGAATGCCCAGGAAGGGCATTGTACATCTTCTTTAAACTTTGCCTCTCTCATCTGAAAGTTATGCCCTCTAGGTTCTGACTGTCTACCCTATCTATGCCTCTCATAATCTTCTAAGCTTTTTTTTCATGAATGTTGATGATTCTATTCATAGGGATAGGGGTATGTTTGATTGGTCAGATTTGGCACAACTTAGGGGCTAGTGGAGAGATGTATGTGAATTCTATAGTTCATGCGTTCAAGGAGCAGAAATAGGCCATTCAGCCCATCAAGTCTACTCTGCCATTCAATCATGGCTGATCTATCTTTCCCTCTCAACCCCATTCTCCTGCCTTCTCCCCATAGCCCCTGACACCCGTACTAATCAAGAATTTTATTGTTCTGTCTGGGACACATGACAATAAACCACTTTTGACTCTTCAACCTGTCAATCTCCACCTTAAAAATATCCATTGCCTTGGCCTCCACAGCCATCTGTGGCAATGATAGAACAATATTTTAGATATGCCTGCATTTGACCAGTGCATTTCATTAACCTAGCCTGGTACGCACTCTCAATGCACTGTAACTGGTCAAGACAATCTAGTAGGTTACAGATGACTGTTGAGATGTGGTGGGACTGGCTGAGCATATGAGTTGGGGCCAAATCAATGTTGAGGGTATGTGTCTCACCGCCACTGCGCCCTCGCTACCCTCCCCCACATATAATTCATGTCCAGGAATAAATCACGATGTAGAAACAAGGAACTCCACATGCCGGTTTACAAAAAATAAGACACAAAGTGCCAGAATAAATCGGCGGGTCAGGCTGCATCTCTGAAGAGCAAGGATAGGCGACGTTTCGGGTCCCCTTTTAACCCCCCCCCCACCCCTTTGTTCCCTAAGCCCCAGGTGTATGCGCCCCCATTTCTCCCATTATCCCCCTCCCTTTCCCCTGTCCCCTTCCACCTGTATCTTTGCTCTGGTTTCACATTTAACACCTCTTTTTGTCTTTTCATCTCAGATCTTTGTCCACCCATCTGCAAATGACCCCCACATTTATACACCTATCATTTGTGTAAGAAGGAACTGCAGATGCTGGTTTACATCGAAGATAGACACAAAATACTGGAGTAACTCAGCGGGTCAGGCGGCATTTCTGGAGAAAAGGAATAGGTGAAGTTGTGGGTTGTGACCCTTCTGCAGACTGGCTCTGCCTGACCTGCTAAGTTACCCCAGCATTTTGTGTCGATCCACCCATCACGTGCCAGTCTAGCCCTGGCCTTTCCACTTTTCCAGCTTTCAAGGTCAGTTTATTGTCATGTCCCAGTTAAGGTACAGTGAAATTTGAGTTACCATACAGCCATGCTAAGTGAAAAACAACAAGACACACAACCACGTTAAAGTTAACATAAACATTCACCACAGTGGATTCCACATTCCTCACTATGATGGAAGGCAATAAAGTTCAATTTTCTTCCTCTTTGTTCGTTCTCCCACAGTCAGGGCAGTCAAACTATCCACAGTCGGGGCGACCTTCCCTTTATTACATTTGGTCTGAATCACCACAATGTTTGTGCTGAATATGAATCCTAGTTGAACTGATCTCATCTGTCTGCAAATGATCCATCCATTCCCTACAAATCCACGCACCGATCAAAAAGCTTCTTAAACTGAATACTTGCCAGAGGGAGTATCTGCTTCCACCAACTGGCAATGCATTCCAATGCAATGGAAATAGGTCCTTTGGCCCACAGAGTCCAATGGTCACCTGTACCCTAGTTCTATCCTACACGATCAGGGACAATTAATTTATAAACCTGCACGTCTTTAGAAGTTGGTGGAAACTGGAGCACCCGGAGAAAACCCGTATGAACATGGGGACAATGTACAAACCCGTACAGACAGCGCCCATAGTCAAAATCGAACACGGGTCTGTAAGGCAGCAACTTCACCGTTGCGCTACCGTGCCACCCATTAGGAAACCATATTTTAAGAATAAGAATTGGAATAAGAATTTCATAGGAAATGTTTTATTTGGGAACTCACAAGTGTTCTTTCAATCTATGTCCACCAATCTTATTTATTTAAAGACTCGGTAAATATTGTTGGCCTTCTTGACAGTCACCTCTTAAGGAATAGGAACGTACTTGGAAACTTAAAGCCATTTCTTCATTCTTTCAGTTTCCCACTCCTGGAGCCACTGTTTCCGTAGATTGCAATGCCTTCTGTTGCTCAAACTTTAATTGACTCAAACGAGTATAAGTTCATGTGATAAGAGCAGAATTAGGCCATTCGGTCCATCAAGTCTACTCCACCATTCAATCATGGCTCATCTATCTCTCCCTCCTAACCCCATTCTCCTGCCTTCTCCCCATATCCCCTGACACCCTTACTAATCAAGAATCAGTCTATCTCTGCCTTAAAAATATCAATTGACTTGACCTCTATGGCAATGAATTCTCCAAACTCATCACCCTCCGACTATAAAAAAATTACTCCTCATCTCCTTTCTAAAGGAACGTCCTTTAATTCTGAGGCTATGACCTCTGGTCCTAGATTGTCCCACTAGTATATTTTTTGTGGCGAGCTATAATCGTTGCAACACAAACCCTGTTCACAAAGTTTGCAAATTTAAAAAGAGAATATGAGATTTGAAATGAACCAAGGGGCTTCAGGAATCTAAAAAAATATAGATACTAAAAAAATGCTGGAGGAACTCAACAGGTCAGTTAGCATCTGTGGAAGGAATGGACTGATGACATTTGGGTGTCAAGCCCAATCCTTGGTGTCAAGACCCATCCTTTGACTAATTTGTGCTTGGACTGCAGCTTTACACAATCACAATGATTAAAACATGGGCACTAAAACTGGAACAAGAGGCATAGAGGGAGAGTTTACAATCAATACACGACAAACTTTACGCTCATTTGCCACCTCATCATAGAGTGATGCAGCGTGGAAACAGGTCCATCGGCCCAACTTTCCCACACCAACCAACATACCCCATCTACACTAGTCCCACCTGCCTGCATTTGGCCCATCTGCCTCTAAATCTGCCTCCATGTACCTCTCCAAATGCTTCTGAAATGCTGCGAAAGTACCTGCCCTCAACTACCTACTCCGGCAGCTCGTTCCATACACCCACCACCCTTGGTGTGAAATAGTTACCCCTCGGGTTCCTATTAAATCTTTACCCCCATCATCTTAAACCTATGTCCTCTGGTTATCGATTCCCCTACTCTGGACAAGAGACTCTGTGTGTCTACCCAAACTATTCCTCTCATGATTTTGTATACCTCTATAAGATCACCCCTCATCCTCCTGCACTCCAAGGAATAGAATCCTAGCCTGCTCCACCTCTCCCTGTAGCTCAAGCCCTTGAGACCTGGCAACATCCTCCTAATTCTTCTTTACACTTGAATTCATCAGTTCCAAAATTCTTACAAAATACATACTAAATTTAAAGATTAACCATCGATCAATAATTTTAAAATATATCATTGGAAATGTCATATAGTCACATGCCATGGAAACTCTTGAGCCCAACTCATCATGCTCTTGAGCCCAACTCATCGTTGCTTACCTTGATATCCCATCTATAACAATCCCATTTGCCTGCATTTGGCCCATATCCCTCTAAATCTTTCCTATCCATGTATCTGCCCAAGTATCTCTCAAATTCTGTTATAACTAGCTACCTCAACTACCTCCTCTGGCAGCTCGTTCCATATACCCACCACCCTCTGTCTGAAAAAGTTACCTTTGAAAAATGAGACACAAGGAACTGCAGATTTGCAGAATTGCAACCAAAAAAAAGACACAAAGTGCTGGAGTAACTCAGTCAGGCAGCATCGCTGGAGTGTGTAGGAAGGAACTGCAGATGCTGGTTTAAACCAAAGATAGACACAAAAAGCTGGAGTAACTCAGCTGGCCAAGTAGCATCTTTGGAGAGGAGGAATGGGTATGTTTTGGGGTCGAGTCCATTCTTCAGAACACGGATAGCAGACATTTCAGAACAGGACCCTTCCTAGCCTGTTCTGCTGAGTTATTCCAGCATTTTATGTCTGTTCCAGAATAATATTCAGTTGAAGTGTATTACAGTGTGTAGAAAGGAACTGCAGATGCTGGTTTACACCAAAGATAGACACAAAATGCTGGAGTAACTCAGCGGGTCAGGCAGCATCTCTGGAGAAAAGAAATAGGTGACGCTTTGGGTCGTGACCCTTCTTAGTCTAAGTCTGAAGAAGGGTCCCGACCCAAACCTTCACTCATCCATGCTCTTTAAGAGATGCTGCCTGATCCACTGAGTTACTCCAGCATTTTGTGTCGATCTTCGATCCATCAGTTCGAAGAAGGGTCTTGACCCAAATCGTCACCTATCTGTGTTCTCCAGAGAAGCTGCCTGACCCTCTGAGTTACTCCAGCATTTTGTGTCGCTGTGCAGTGTTAAAGTGTTGTATTAAACAAGAACAAGCGCTACTGGTCACAGTACAGAGTTCATCCTATTCCTGTAAGTCACATGTCTTTCAGACAGCTTGCTTTTTGGACACCGACCAAGTTTTTTTTCACCAGCAGCCTGTGATCTGCACGTCTCCAGGCAATGACACAACACTTGATAACCTGTGCCAATTTCTGATGCAAGTGAGAACTCTGCACTAGTAGCTGAACCTGCAGAGATTAACATTGTACTCCTGAGCAGGCTGGCTGCATTAACAACTTTTTAAGTCGTGCAGTTATTGGTCGTGTCAGTTGGCAAATGTGTGGTATCTCTGTAGCCACAACTGAACAGACAGCTTGGCTCTATTCAATTCCACAACATGAGGGTGATGTGACGTTGAGGTCAACTGGGTTATAAGCATGGTGAGGGCCATCTTTGGGTCACTCCTCCCTCTTCCTTTTCCCCATAAATCGTGCCCAGAATGAGTGGAGTGGACACGTCTACTTCCCCCTGCAGAGCAGGAATAGGTCCTGTCATGACTGCATTTAAAGGGGAAGTTTGCAATCAATACGCAGCAAAGTTTACACCCTTTTGCCACTTAGAGTCATAGAGTCATACAGCGTGGAAACAGGCCCTTCGTTCCATCAAGTTTGTGCCGACCAGCGATCACCCCGTACACGAGCGTAAGAAAATAACTGCAGATGCTGGTACAAATCGAAGGTATTTATTCACAAAATGCTGGAGTAACTCAGCAGGTCAGGCAGCATCTCAGGAGAGAAGGAATGGGCGACGTTTCGGGTCGAGACCCTTCTTCAGTCTGAAGAAGGGTCTCGACCTGAAAGATCACCCGTTCCTTCTCTCCTGAGATGCTGCCTGACCTGCTGAGTTACTCCAGCATTTTGTTAATAAATACCCCGTACACTAGCACTATCCTATGCACTAGGGACAATTTACAATTTTACCGAAGCCAATTAACCTACAAACCTGCACGTCTTTGGAGTGTGGGAGGAAACCGGAGCACCCGGAGAAAACCCACGCGGTCACAGGGAGAACGTACAAACTCCGTACGGACAGCACCCGTAGTCAGGATTGAACCCGGGTCTCGACCCGAAACGTCACCCACTCCTTCTCTCCCGAGATGCTGCCTGACCTGCTGAGTTACTCCAGCATTTTGTGAATAAATGGAAAACTATTTTTGAATTGAATGGACTATGGCACCCTCTGCTGGAAATTAGTTTAACCTCATAATCCAATGGTGTATGAAAATCATAATAAACGTACTGGAAATATGATCAAAATAACGACACGCTGAAAGGTCTCAGTTGGGCGGTGGGCACAGACCGAGAGAAATTATGCTGCTAATTATCAACAAAGGAAGACGTATCACTGACATTATGTCAGGACATTCCAACATAGATATTGTGGGCCAAATGGCCTGTCCCTGCGCTGGTTTACACTATGTTCTAACAACTGGAACATAGAACTGTACAGCACAAAAACAGGCCCTTCGGCCCACAATGTCTGTGCCGAACATAATGCCAAGAACATCTCATACCTACCTGCGCACAATCCATATGCCTCTATTCCCTGTATATCCACATGCCTATCCAAAAGCCTCTTAAATGCCACTATCATATCTGTCTCAACCATCAACACTGGCAATGTGTTCCAGGCACACACCACCCTCTGTGTAAAAAACTTGCCCCACACATCTCCTTTAAACTTTGTTCTTCTCACCTTAAAGCTGTGTGTGTCCTTTAATATTTGAATTTTCCATTCTGGGAAATAATTTCTGACGGTCTACCCGATTTACGTGCAGGAAGGAACTGTAGATGCTGGTTTACACCAAAGATAGACACATAATGCTGGAGTAACTCAGTGGGACAGACAGCATCTCTAGAAAGAAGGAACGAGTGATGTTTTGGTTCGAGACCCTTCTTCAGACTGAGATACAGGTGAGGGGGTTTTTCGATGGGCAAATAGTGGGCATATTTTGGTTATCTTGGTCAGAATGAATCCCAGTGACACCAGCTTTGTAAGGTCATTACCTACTGATTGAATGGTTTGAAGGTTGAAGGGTCTACATACCACCACAAAGGAATGTACAGCAAACTGATCAGGCTCAGGGTCAATATCAGCATTCTCCATTCTCTTATGAAATAGGCAACAAAAGGCAGCATTATGTAACCCACGGCATAAAAACAGCCAATTTCAAGTGTAGAGAATGTAACCCGAATGGATTTCTGTAGAAGTTCAGATCCTGCAAGAAGAGTAGAACAAGGTTCAGTGATTCGTGAGTTCATTTTCTTTCACTGTCACTCTGGAGCATTTATATTCAACCAAGTGTTCCTTGGTTTGTTTAATGTGGGGGTTGGGAGGGGGGTTTTGGGGAAACTTTTTTTCAATCTCTTACCTCGACGGAGATGCGATTTTTTCCCGTATCTTACTTATCTCCGTCCGCACTGCGGCCTAACATCGTGGGGTCGGTGGCCTTTCCTGGGGACCGACCTGGCTCTCCAAGCCGCGGGAGTCTGCGGGACTTTAACATCGCGGAGCTTGCGATCCCTTTGCCAGGGGTCGAAGCTCCAACCGCGGGATCTATGGACCTTAACATCGTGAAGCCCGCGGTCTCTGATAAGAAGAGGCCGACTCAGGAACTCCATGCTTGCGGAGAGAGTTTCAACCGCCCCGACGCAGGAGTTTCGATCACCCTGACGGGGGCTTCGACCATCAGCTGCGGGGGCTTTGATCGCCCTGACCGCGGACGGTTTGACTGCCCCAACCGTGGGAGAACAAGAGGAAGAAGATGGAACTTTATTACCTTCCATCACAGTGAGGAATGTGGAATCCACTGTGATGGATGTTTATGTTCACTTTTATGTGGTTGTGTGTCTTGTTGCTTTTCACTTAGTATGGCTGTATGGTAATCAAATTTCACTGTACCTTAATTGGTACATGTGACAATAAACTGACCTCGAAACCTTGGACTAAAAATTGCCAACATTAAATAACCTGCTTATCATAAACCAAGCCATGTGAACATTGAAGAATTTTACACTTATGAGGCCACTTATCAAACAGCACATAATAGGGAACAAAGTTTAATTTTTTAATAGTGTCAGGGCTTTTGAATGTCTGTGACAACATCTAGCCTCTTTGATAATGGTTCAATGGTACTTTTTTATCACATGTACCAAATTACAGTGGAATTCATTTTCTCCATACCGATCAGTAAGATATTGCCATACATAATAGGGTGGCATGGTGGCGTAGCAGTAGAGTTGCTGCCTTACAGCGCTTGCAGCGTCAGAGACCCAGGTTCGATCCCGACTATGGGTGCTGTCTGTGCAGAATTTGTACGTTCTCTCCTTAAGCGCGTGGATTTTCTCCGAGATCTGATCGCAATCGCAACTGAATAACTATATGTAGAAAAAGGGCTAAGAAATGGCATGAATGAAACTTCCATGAATGAAACTTACCAAGCACAAACACAGTCACAAAGTTTGAAATCTCACCGATGCCTCTGAAGAAATTAATCAGGCAGAAGATTTCCCAGCTGGGTGATAATGTGATAAGAAGATTGAATAAAATCTGTAACCCCATAGTTCCAAACAAAACAATCTCCCTCCCAAACCTGGAAAACAGAATGAAACTTTCAATTGTATACAGCCCTGCACGCTTACTGACAAAAGTATACATGTAAACATATGCATGCATTTAAACACAATCTAAATCACACATTTAGTTTAGTTTAGTATAGAGATACAGAATGTAAACAGGCCCTTTGGTCCACCGAGGTCATGCCGACCAGCACCCCCATACATTAGTTTTATCCTACACACTAGGTACAATTTGCAGAAGCCAATTAGATTACAAACCTGCACGTCTTTGGAGTGTGGGAGGAAACCGCAGCACTCGGAGAAAACCCACGCAGACACGGGGAGAACGTACAAACTCCATGCAGACAGCACCCATGGTCAGGATCGAACCCGGGTCTCTGGCACTGTAACGCAGCAGCTTTACCACTGTGCCACTGTGCCACCCCTAAGATGTGTTAAGATAAATATATGTTATCTCCAGGTGTACAGTAGAGAGCATGTTGACTGGTTGCATCATGGCCTGGTTTGGCCAGGAGCAAAGAAGACTGCAAATGTTGTCAACACTGCCCAGTCCATCACGGCTACTGATTTCCCCACCATCGAAGGGATTTACCGAATCAGAGACACACACCACCCTGGCCACACTCTCATTTCACCCCTGCCATCAGGAAGAAGGTACAGGAGCCTGAAAACTGCAACTTCCAGGTTCAGGAGCAGCTTCTTTCCTACAGCCATCAGGCTATTAAACACCACAATCTCAAATAAGCTCTGAACTACATAGGCTATTATTGTTATTATTGCACTATTATAGTTTGTTTGTTTTTTATGTGTACATATTTATATATATATATATATATATATATATATAGATATAGATATACATATATATGTGTGCTTATATATCTGTGTGTATATGTGTGTTTGTGTATAAATACTGAACTTTTTTTCTCTTGTTATTATATTGTTTGTAGTGAACAATATTTGCATATTCTGTTGTGCTGCTGCAAGTAAGAATTTCATTGTTCCACCTGGGACATCTGACAATAAAACACTCTTGACTCTTGTCTACATTAACATGCTTGTTGCATAAACTTTCCCGCAGTTACATAAGTGAATCAGCATGTAGATAGAAACATATTGAATTACTCTAATACTTGGGAATGAGAGGCAGAGTCATGGTGTTGAACAGCATGGAAACTGGCCATTCAGCCCGACTCATCCATGCCAATCAAATTGCCTATCTGGTCTCATCCCATTTACCTGCAATTGGCCCATATCCCTCTAGGCCTTACGTATCTATTTACCCATCAAAATGCTTTTTAAACAAAACTATTGTATCAGTCTATTCCACATATGAAGACAGCTCGTCCCACATACTAACAACTATCTGAGCAAAAAACAAATTATTCCTCAAGTCTCCTTTAAGTCCTTCTCCTCTCGCCTTAGATCTACGCCCTCGAGTTTTTGTCACCCTAACCCTGGGAAAATATCTGATCATTCAGCTTATCCATGCCCCTCGTGATTTTATGATTCACTACAAGTTCACCCCTCAGTCTCCAACACTCCAGAGAAATGAGCTCTAGCTTTTGCTTGGATTAATATAAAAGTCACCATCTTCTCAGACAGCCCCTTGTGGTTGTGGATGACTTAATCCCACAGATAGAAACAAAATGTTGGAATGACTCAACGGGACGGGGAACATTGGAGAAAATAGATAGGTGACGCTTCTGGTCAGGACCCTTCTTCAGATTTGTTCAGACAGCCTGAAGAAGGTTCCCAGTCTGAAACCATCACCTGTCCATTTTCTCCAGAGATGCTGCCTGCCCCATGGAGTTAATCCAGCATTTCGTGTCTATCTTTGGTACAAACCAGCATCTGCAGTTCTTAATTTCTACATTCTGAAGAAGGGTTCCGACCTGAAATGTCACATATCCATTTTCTCCAGAGACGATGCCCGACCTGCTGAGTTACTCCAGCACTTTCTGATTATCTTTGGTATAAACCAGTATCTGCAGTTCCTTTTTATTCCATTGGGACTTACTTCCACTCTGGTTTTGTGGATTCCAGGGTGCCTAATGAAGCCAAAGGGGGAATTGTAGGCTCTTCCATGGACTGGGCCATGAGTGTGTAGGTTGTGGGATTCACAGCTCCTCCCCCATTGAAGCAGTTAGTTTAATTTAGTTTAGAGATACAGCGTGGACACAGGCCCTTCGGCCCACTGAGTCCGCGCCGACCAACGATCCCTGCACATCAACACAATCTACACCAACCAGGGCCAATTTTTACATTTACCAAGCTAACCTGTACGTCTTTGGAGTGTAGGAGGAAAACGAAGATCTCGGAGAAAACCCTCGCAAGTCACGGTGAGAACGGACAAACTCCATACAGACAGCACCCGGGTCGATCCTTGGTCTCTGGCGCTGCTTTCACTGTAAGGAAGCAACTCCACCGCTGCGCCACAGTGCCGCCCACCAGGCTCTCAACACCATCTGTAAAGCTGCTGCATCAGGGATCAGGCTGCCGAGTGGCTGAGTTGTCCACTTAATAAAGAGAATTCTAATGAGGACAATCGGTCAGATGTGTCCTTCCAAAAAGCGGGATGATTTTTACTTGATGGGTTAATAGCTACTTCATCACATAGTGAGTGGTAAAAACTACGCTGCAGTTATCTGAATGTGAGCAAATGTGTTCAGGCTTGAAGATGTATCCACTCCCAAAAACATGTAGGTTGATACAACACAACAAGCCACAGACCTCATTTCTGGTTTAGAAGTTAGACTTTAGAGATACAGTGCGGGAACAGGCCATTCGGCCCACCAGGTCCGCGCCGACCAGTGACCACCCAGTACACCAGCACTTTCCTACACACGAGGGACAATTTGCAAATTTTTACTGAATCCAATTAATTTACAAACCTGTAGGTCTTTGGAGTGTGGGAGGAAACCGGAGCACCTGGAGAAACTCATGTGGTCACATGGAGAACGTATGAACTCCATACAGACAGCACCCGTGATCAGGATCGAACCTGGGTCTTTGCGGCTGTAAAGCAGCAACTCTACCACTGTGCCCTGTTTGATGTAATCAGCTGCAAAAAATATTTTCTGGAGTCCAATTAGACATGTAAATAGAACGGACAGGTTTAGAGGTATATGGGTCAAACACAGGCAAGTGGGACTAGTGAAGATGGGACATTTGGAAAGCAGTGACAGGATCGGTCAAAGTCAGCATGGATTTATGAAGAGGAAATCATGCTTGACCAAGCTTCTGGAATTTTTTGAGGATGTAACAAGTAGAATGGATAAGGGAGAGCCAGTGGATGTGGTGTATCGGGACCTTCAAAAAACCTTTGACAAGGTCCCACATAAAGGATTAGTGTGCTAAATTAGAGTACATGGTATTGGGGGTAAGGTATTGACAAGGATAGAGAACTGGTTGGCAGACAGGAAGCAAAGAGTAGAAATTAACGGGTCCTTTTCAGGATGGCAGGCAGAGATTAGTAAGTGCCGCTAGGCTCAGTGCTGCGACCCCAGTTGTTTACAATATATATTAATGATTCAGACCTCCAAATGTCACATCTCCAAGTTTGCAGATGACACAAAGCTGGGTGGCAGTGAGAGCTACGATGAGGATGCTATGAGGCTGCAGGGTGATTTGGATAGGTTGGGTGAGTGGCCAGGTGCATGGAAAATACAGTATAATGTGGATAAATGTGAGGTTATCCACTTTGGTGGCAAGAACAAGAAGGCAGATTATTATCTGAATGGTGTCAGATTAGGAAAAGGGAAGGTTCAACGAGACCTGGGTGCCCATGTACATCAGTCACTGAAAGTAAGCATGCAGGTACAGCAGGCAGTGGAGAAAGCAAGTGGCATGTTGGCCTTTATAGCGAGAGGATTTGAGTATAATAATAATAATAATAATACATTTTATTTATATAGCGCTTTTCATATACTCAAAGACGCTTTACAGAGATTTTGAGAACATAGGGAAATTAATAAATAGATAAATAAGTAAATAAATAAATGAACAGTAGGTGAGGTGACCTTCAGTGGTTGAAGGCAGTGCTGAACAGGTGAGACTTCAGCGATGTTTTGAATGTGGTGAGTGTGGGGGAGTCTCTAACGGTTTGGGGTAGTGAGTTCCATAGGGTGGGAGCAGCGATGGAGAAAGCCCTGTCCCCCCAGGATCTGAGTTTAGTCCGGATGTGGGGGGATAGGAGATTGGCAGCGGCAGAGCGGAGGGTGCAGGTGGGAGTGTGCCTGTGGAGGAGGTCGGTCAGGTAGGATGGGGCCAGGTTATGGAGGGCTTTGTAGGTTATGAGGAGGATTTTGTACTGGATTCTCTGGGGGATGGGGAGCCAGTGGAGTTTATAAAGGACGGGGGTGATATGGTCACGGATCGAGGTGTGTGTGAGTAGACGGGCAGCGGAGTTTTGAATGTATTGAAGTTTATAGGAGCAAGGAGGCCCCACTGCAGTTGGACAGGCCCCTGGTGAGACTGCACCTGGAGTATTGCGTGCAATTTTGGTCTCCTAATTTGAGGAATTCTTGCTAATGAGGGAGTGCATCGTAGGTTCACCAGGTTAATTCCCGGGATGGTGGGACTGACATATGATGAAGGAATGCACAAAACTGGGTTTATATTCACTGGAATGTAGAAGGATGAGAGGGGATCTTCAAGAAACATATAAAATTCTTAAGGGATAGGACATGCTGCATGCAGAAAAAATGTTCCCCATGTTGGGGGAGTTCAGAAGCAGGGGTCACAGTTTAAAAATAAGGGGTGTTTATGAATCTGTGGAATTCTCTGCCACAGAAGGCAGTGGTGGCCAATTCACTGGATGTGTTCAAGAGATAGTTAGAAATAGCTCTTAGGGCTAACAGAATCAAGGGATATGGGGAAAAAGCAGGAACAGGGTACTGATCTTGGATGATCACCCATGATCATGTTGAATGCTCGATGGGCTGGATAGCCCACTCCTGCACCTACTTTCTATGTTTCTTTGTTTCTATGTTTCTATTGAAGTTTTTGGTTACATCTTCAAAAGATTTGTGCGACCTCCCACGTACATAACGATGCTGACTATCCCTAACCAGCCCTTGTTCGTCTAAATGCCTGTATATATAACCCTCAGAATAGCCTCTAGTAACTTTCCAACTACAGATGTCAAGCTCCATCAGGAAGATGGAACTACATCTCCAACGGGAAAACATCAGAGCTCTCCATTTCTTCCCAGATCGATGGCCACGACTTCCCGAGAACTAACATTTCCGTTGATTCCACTCGCTTTCTTTAAATCGAAGGTGAAACCGTGGTTATTCACATTGACCCTGGCTCTGCCTGTCTTTTTTTTGGTTATGATCGTACCCGGGTAAAGGTCCAACAACGATTTTCTGGCACCCTTGATTCGAGAGCCTCACCGTGCCGGACCTACAGAGATCACAGCTTCAGGGGGCCAAGATACCGGCCCGCAAAGTCGGCCGCGGAAGTCGGCAATGGGAATGGATCTGCCGGCTCCGGCAGGCCCGGAGTTCCAGAGCCCTGGCCGCACGGGGCAGAATCGACCCGCCGATCGGCCGCGGAAATCCGATGAGGTTGTGATCGGCTGCCTCACCCGGCCTGGGCGCCACGTTTTTGAGGAGACTTCCGGGGGGCTGGTGGGGGAGGGGGGGGGGGGGGCTGGTAGATATATTTTTCGGATTACAGGGGGAGCTGGACCACCAGTTACCGGAAAATCGGAGTTGGACTTGTATTATATCCCAGAAAGACACAAAAAGCGGGAGTAACTCAGCGGATCTGGGAGCATCGCTGGAGAAAAGGAACAGGTGACATTTCAGGTAGAAACACTTCTTCAGACACATATTCCTACACGTGCATTATTCCCCAACTCATTTTCCTCTGGATTCCTAGTAAGAGGCAGGTTGGGAGGAAGTGTAGTCAAGGTAGATGTGGCTGGCAGTGGATCTGCAGCAGAAGTGCATTAGGTTTGTCTCCTGAATCCATGCAGGACCATGCATCAAATGATATGATGTTCATTTCATCAACATTACCTTCAATGTCCCCGAAATCCTTATCTCTGACAATTTTTTTCATCTCTCTGTCTCCATCTCAGGAAACAGACTATCCAAGCACTTCTGCTATACATCCACTGTCACCCACATCTACCTTTCATCTACACCTCTTCCCAACCTGCCTCTTACTCGGAATCCAGCAATTCCTCCATCTCTGTTGCATCTGCTCATGAGATGGGACTTGACATTCCAAGACATCTGAGATGTTCCCTTTCTTCGGAAAAAGTGGTTCCCCTTTCCTCCCTGGCAGGTGTGGAAGGAGCCCTTACCTGTGTCTCCTCCATTTCCTGCTATTCAGCCCCCGACCCTTCCATCCCCAGACCAAATGGGGATGGTGTTCCCCTGGTCATAAGTTCATAAGTAATTGGAGCAATTAGTGACTAATGGGTGGTCCAGACAATTGACGATGGAAGAATGACTAAATGTTCTTCCCTACCCATCTGCCTGACCTGCTGAGTTACTCCAGCACTTTGCCCTTTTATAAAAAACCTCCAGCTTTCAACCCCCCCCCCCCACCCTCTACTGCCCCCCCCCCCACTACACCCAGTCTGAAGAAGGGCCTTGAATGGAAATGTCACTTATCCGTGTTCTCCAGAGATGCTGCCTGACCCAATGAGTTACGCCAGAATTTTGTGTCCTTTGCTTAAGATTGCAGCATCTGCAGTTCCTTGTGCCGACTTCTGCATTTGTGCAGCAGACTTAAAATTGGTGGCAAAATGTAGCAAAGTCTGTTCGTAACAGAATCCACAGGCAGAAGCATAATCTCATTACCAAGGGTTTTCAGGAAAAGTTCATGTTCAGATGTGAGCAGAACTAGGCCCTGAAGCCCACTCTGACATTCAATCATGGCTGATCTATCTCTCCCTCCTGCCTTCTCCCCAAAACCCCTGACACCCGTACTAATCAAGAATCTATCTATCTATGTCTGCCTTAAAAATACCCATTGACTTGGCCTTCACAGCCTTCTGTGGCAATGAATTCCTCAGATTCACCACCCTCTGACTAAAGAAATTCCTCCTCATCTCTTTCCGAGTGAAAGAAGGAAGATCAGAATGGCAGAATTTCTCAAAGATACCAAATGCTGTTCACAGGAGGATGAAGTCCCAGAGGACTGTTGCAAGGGAAACATCTCCTTATCTGACACTCTTGTCTCCTCTTCATCTCCAGCCTTTGTCACTTACTCCACCCACCAGCCAAACAAAGCCCCTCACCTGTATCCACATGTCACTTGCCAGGTGTGGAAGAAATTTATTTAGAGGGAAATTAAAGAAAAACTAGACCAAGTGGACCCGTTGGGCCCATTCCTCGTAGAGGGGGACAGGGAAGGGGAGAGGGTGTCACTCACCTCGGCCCCTCCCCTGAGATAGATAGACTAGAGCAAGTGGACCTGTTGGGCCCAAACCACTCCTGCATTGGTGCAGCACCCTCCCCTCCCCCACTCCCTCCTCCTTGACCCTGGCACCAGGGAGGCAACACACCATCCCGGAGCCTTGCTTGCAGCCACGGAATCTCATGTCCACACCCCTGACCATAGTCCCCTTTCACTATCGCTCGACTGCATTTAGGCCTCCTCTGCTGTTCAATGGAGGCAGTGGTGGGGCCAGTGTTCTAGCTGCTGCTATTTGCCCTGAGAGATCATCACTCCTGGCAGTATCCAATACAGTAGACTAGTGTGAGGGAGAGATAGTCACAGGAGACCCCTGCGCTATCTGCTGCCTCTCCTGGCTTTGGTGTGGCAGCACGGTGGTGCAGTGGTAGAGTTTCCGCCTCACAGCGTCAGAGACCCAGGTTAGATCCTGACTATGGGTGCTGTCTGCACGGAGTTTGTACATTCTCCCTATGACCACGTGGGTTTTCTCTGGGAGCTCCAGTTTCCTCCCACATTACAAACACAGGTTAATTGGCTTCGGTAAAAATGGTAAACTATCCCTAGTTTGTACGATTGTGTTCGTGTACGGGGTGATCGCTGGTCGGCGCAGACTAGGTGGGCCGAAGGGCTAGTTTCCACACGGTATCTCTAAACTAAACCAAGGGTAATGTCCCCTAATGTTTGATAAGGGTGGAGCCTTAAGATGAGGGAGGCAAACTTTTAAGCAAATGTGCGGGGCTAGTTTTATTTTACACAGAGAGTGGTGGGTGCCTGGAATGCACTGCTGAGGGGAGTTGTGGAGGCAGAAAGGATAGTGGCATTTAAGAGGCTTTTTAGATAGGCACATACATATGCAAGGAATGGAGAGTTATGGATCACGTGCAGGCAGAGATTAGTTTAACTTGGTATCATGTTTGTCATGATTGTGGGCTGAAGGGCCTGTTTCTGTGCTGTACTCCTTCTACGGTCTAAAGCCAACAAGTTCCACATTCAATAATGGATAATTGAAAGAAGGCGCCCAATATAATGACCTGCTTCGAACTTTAAAGCAGAAGAGGAGTTTGAACCAAAACAGGAGGAATGGAACAGAAATAAGAGTTGATCACAGAAAGCATTGACTGGAGGAAAGCATCACACTGGGTAGATGTCAAGGGTTGGTTCATAGCATTTAATAAATTGCTCTACAAAGAGGAAAATATCCGAGGAATATAAAGTATGCAAGGAAGCCATAAAAAGTTCATGTCTTTTTAAAAATAATGTCTTAGAGTAATTTGGTTTTGTGAAACTTTGGAAGAATCATCAAATCCTATTCTAGGCCGAAGATCTGATCATTTCACTGTGATCACCAGGTATCTCAGTTTCATTTTGTATCATAACGGAAGAAGTTGCCACTTCTGCAGTTACCACTCCTGAAGAATTGGAGTCTGACCCAAATGGCAATAAATTCCTCAGTTCTTTGGCTGCTGGTGAAGATCTGTGCTCAAAGCATTTCCTCTTTGAAAATCACCACATTGTTTACTCTGGCTTGAGTTGAATCGGAGTGAGAACCTTTGCACCTGTATTTGAACAAAAAAAGTCATGAACCATGGGCATATACCTAAAATCTTTCTTGTAACTGTCCAAATGTATCATTTATTTCAAGTCACTTTAGTTTTAATTCAACAAAGTCAGTTCCAGAGTTTATCATCATGGGCTGTGTGTTTGCAACAATGCATTTGTTGTGAGACCGATTGCAAGCATGTGGGGTCGCTGCATGCAGGTTTTTGCCAAACCACCCTGTGCATTACTTGAGAGAATTATACAATCAAATAACTAAAAAAAGTTAAACAGGCAAATAATGAGACGCTCTGGTTTCTATGTTTTCTATGTTGTTTAGGAATAGTCAGAGATAGTCATAGTGTCATACAGCTTGGAAACCTGCCGTTCCTGAAGAAGTCTGAAAAAGTGTCTTGACACAAAACGTCAACTATTCCTTTTCTCCAGAGATGATGCCTGACCCACTGAGTTACTTCAGATTTTGTGTCTGTCTTCGGAACTTGGATAAGACAGATTTAGAGGGACATGGGCCAAATGCAGGTAGGTGGGGCTAATGTAGATGGGACATGTTGGTTGATGTGGGCAAGTTGAGCCAAAGGGCCTGTTTCCACACTTTCCATGTACCTGTCCAAATGTTTCTTAAACGCTGTGATAGTACCTGCCTCATCTGTTATAACATTCAAAACTGATGAAAGCAGATACATTACAGATAGGATAGGAGGAGTTTGAGGACTATGGGCCAAACGCAAATGGAACTAGTCCAGTATGTCAACCTGGAATTCAGTCCTCCCATAAACAAACTTGAGACACTACACCACAGCAACTGTCATTTAGGGCAGAAGTTTCTTTTCAGAAAGGGAGAGAATGAAAATGACCTCGTTGACTTACCATTTAAATTTTTGCATTTGGTCAATGGTGTCTGGAAGAGGAATATTGAATGTTTCTGGCAGAAACAAAACCACTATTGCTGTGAACACCATCAACATCCCCATCACAATAAACGGCAGGTTCCCTTGATAAATACCTGTGAAAAGAAAGCATACATTTACCTAGAAGTGAAAATCAACGAATCGATATAAAAAGCCAAAGTATTTCATGCAACAGACGCCAATGTGAAATCAAATGTACTTCACAAAATGTATATTCAAGTCATTTCCAATTTCAGGTGTAGGTTATTTTCATTGTTCCTGAGCTGGTTACAGTGATATCCCTTCTTGGTGAGAAGATGGGAAACATTTTTTGAGTTTGAGTTTAGTTTATCGTCACGTGTATCGAGGTACAGTGAAAAGCTTTTGTTGCGTACGAACCAGTCAGCGGAAAGACAATACATGATTAAAACAAGACATGGTAAAGACAATACATGATTGATCATCTGCTTGAGACTGTATGTTGCAGGGGAAAGATTAGTGAGGGCTAATAACTAGTAAATAGGGATGTGGATTGTGCTAATTTGGTGACAGGGAACCGTAGACAAAGCCTAAAAGTAGAGACATGGAATGCAGCAGTGAGGATACCCAAGGTTCCAGAACTTCATGAATGATATTATAGCGGGCACCCATCGTTGTAACAGAAAATTGGATCGACTGTCAACTAAGTTAGACTTGTGGATAATCATTTTAATTTGTAATTAAGACCTAGTTTGTTACCTCATTAAGCCTTTCTGTAACTTCCATTCTGTAATCAAGACCTAGTTTTGCTGTTAACCAAGTTTCTGTGTAATCTGTTCAGCTGAGAATATAAAAGCTGTACTGAAGTTGTGCTCAGGGATCAGCCTTGACTGGTCTCCTGGTGTGCTTCAGTTTTAATAAATCGTCCGTTACTTTGAACACCAACTCCGCACGGCCTTTCCATTTGCTCCAAAACTGGACTAGAATTTATTTGTTACATTGTAATTTTCATGAGCACAATATAACACCACCCAATATTACGGGATAATTGGGAAATTATTACTGGGAAATTAAAGACTAAATCTTTCTTACTTCACTATTGCAGTTGGCTAGGACATTGACAAACTGATATGGGTTGTTTTGCTTTCATTATGTTAATCAAATGCATCATTGCCTTCTTCTAGCTCTTAATTTCAAATAATGTGGGAGTATGTATTCAGAATCTGTCACCCCCTCCTTTAATACATACTCAAGTACTGAGATACGAACAAATATCATTGCATATTTCAACTCCAAAATAGTTTCAACAGCTCACATCACCACTAACAATTATATATTTCATAACCTAGGGTACTGTCCCATTCACCTGTTTCCAATTGAGGACATTGGACTTTGTGTAAGGAACCGATCGCTATGAGGCTGAGGATTATATTTTGCATACTGTATCTTTCCCTTTGCTTTATCTCTTGTACTTGAGTTTGAACTGATTGTGTGTAGTATGTATTTATTCATAAAATGCTGGAGTAACTCAGCAGGTCCGGCAGCATCTCAGGAGAGAAGGAATGGGCGACGTTTCGGGTCGAGACCCTACTTCAGACTGATGTCAGGGGGGCGGGACAAAGGAAGGATATTGGTGGAGACAGGAATACAGTGGGAGATCTGGGAAGGGGGAGGGGAAGAGAGGGACAGAGGAACTATCTAAAGTTGGATAAGTCAATGTTCATACCACTGGGCTGCAAGCTGCCCAGGCAAAATATGAGGTGCTGTTCCTCCAATTTCCAGTGGGACTCACTTTGGCTCTAGAGGAGGCCCATGACAGAAAGGTCAGGCTGGGAATGGGAGGGGGAGCTGAAGTGCTCAGCCACCAGGAGATCAGATTGGTTAATGCGGAACGAGCGCAGCTGTTGTGCGAAGCGATCGCCGAGCCTGCGTTTGGTTTCGCCAATGTAAATAAGTTAACATCTGGAGCAGCGGATGCAATAGATGAGGTTGGAGGAGGTGCAGATGAACCTCTGTCTCACCTGCAAAGACTGTTTGGGTCAGATTGGTTAATGCAGACTGAGCGCAGGTGTTGAGCGAAGAGATCGCCGAGCCTGCGTTCGAGCCTGCCTGTAGTATGTATGTATGTATATATGTATGCATGTATGTATGTATGGTTTAGCTGATTTGATTGCATAGCATGCAAAACAAATAACTATACACGTCTATAAGATCACCCCTCAGCCTCCTGTGCTCCAAGGAATAACGTCCTAGCCTGCACAATCTTTCCTAATAGCTCTGGCCCTAATGTTCAGGCAACATGCTCGTAAATCTTCATTGCACTCTTTCCAGCTTAGTAACATTCTTCCTATAAGAGGGTGACCAAAACTGCACACAATACTCCAAATAAAGCGTCACAATGTCTCGTACAACTGTAACATAACATCCCAACATCTACACTCAGTATCGTGACTGATGAAGACCAATGAACCAAAAGCTTCATGTGTAGGAAGGAACTGCAGATGTTGGTTTACACCGAAGATAGACACAAAATGTTGCAGTAACTCAGTGGGACTGGCAGCATCTCCGTAGAGAAGGAATGGGTGACATTTCGAGTCAAGACCCTTCTTCAGACTGAGAGTCAGGGGAGAGGGAGACACAGAGATATGGAAGGGTAATGTGTGAAAATGACAGGTCAAAGCAGACGATGATAAGGAAATGTAGAATGGTTCATTGCTTACTGAGGGCAAGGTGACAAGGAGGCGTACAATCAATAAAATTATTCAAGACAGTGAAACTAGTCAGAGAACTAGTGTGGGGAGGGACATAGAGAGAGGGAAAGCAAGGGTTACTTGAAGTTAGAGAACTCAGCTTTCTTTACTACCTTATCAACCTGTGACCTATGTTGGGATAGTGTCAAAAATTCTTATATTCTACAAGAATAGTGCGACACGGTGGCAGCAGCGGTAGAGTTGCTGCCTTACAGCACCACAGACCCGGGTTAGATCGTGACTAGGGTGCTATCTGTATGGAGTTTGTATGTTTTCACTGTGACCTGCGAGGGTCCTCTCTGAGATATTTGATTTGCTCCCACACTCCAAAGACGTAAAGGTTTGTTGGTTAATTGGCTTAGGTAAAATTGTAAATTGTTCCTAGTGTGTGTAGGATAGTGTTAGTGTATAGGTATCGCTGTTCAGTGCGGACTCGGTCGGCCGAAGTGTCTGTTTCCATGCTGTATCTCTGTATTTAAAAAATAAATTCAAGAGGTGTCATTGTTGGCTTACCAAGTAAAACAATGTAAGGAGAAATAATGCTGCCAATTCTCGAAGCCACTGAACTCACTCCAACACCTGTGTTTCTCATCGGGGTTGGATACAGTTCGGAGGTGTAGACATAAACCATGGTATAAGCACATGTGTTTCCCAGTTTTCCAATTAACACCAGCACTGTAGAAAGTATTGAAAGATCTAGAAAAAACAGGAAGAGCTGTATTAATGCTGTCGGTCTGCAACTGGCAATAGACAATAGGTGCAGGAGGAGGCCATTCGGCCCTTCGAGCCAGCACCGCCATTCAATGTGATCATGGCTGATCATTCTCAATCAGTACCCCATTCCTGCCTTCTCCCCATACCCCCTGACTCCACTATCCTTAAGAGCTCTATCCAGCTCTCTCTTGAATGCATTCAGAGAATTGGCCTCTACTGCCTTCTGAGGCAGAGAATTCCACAGATTCACAACTCTCTGACTGAAAAAGTTTTTCCTCATCTCAGTTCTAAATGGCCTACCCCTTATTCTTAAACTGTGGCCCCTTGTTCTGGACTCCCCCAACATTGGGAACATGTTTCCTGCCTCTAACGTGTCCAACCCCTTAATAATCTTATACGTTTCGATAAGATCTCCTCTCATCCTTCTAAATTCCAGTGTATACAAGCCTAGTCGCTCCAGTCTTTCAACATATGACAGTCCCGCCATTCCGGGAATTAACCTAGTAAACCAACGCTGCACGCCCTCAATAGCAAGAATATCCTTCCTCAAATTTGCAGACCAAAACTGCACACAGTACTCCAGGTGCAGTCTCACTAGGGCCCTGTACAACTGCAGAAGGACCTCTTTGCTCCTATACTCAATTCCTCTTGTTATGAAGGCCAAAATTCCATTGGCTTTCTTCACTGCCTGCTGTACCTGCATGCTTCCTTTCAGTGACTGATGCACTAGGACACCCAGATCTCGTTGTACGTCCCCTGTTCCTAACTTGACACCATTCAGATAATACTCTGCCTTCCTATTCTTACCACCAAAGTGGATAACCTCACACTTATCCACATTAAACTGCATCTGCCATGCATCCGCCCACTCACACAACCTGTCCAAGTCACCCTGCAACCTCATAACATCTTCCTCACAGTTCACACTACCACCCAGCTTTATATCATCTGCAAATTTGCTAATGGTACTTTTAATCCCTTCATCCAAGTCATTAATGTATATTGTAATTAGTTGCGGTCCCAGCACCGAGCCTTGCGGTACCCCACTAGTTACTGCCTGCCATTCTAAAAGGGACCCATTTATCCCCACTCTTTGCTTTCTGTCTGTCAACCAATTTTCTATCCATGTCAGTACACTACCTCCAATACCATGTGCTCTAACTTTGCCCACTAATCTCCTATGTGGAACCTTTTCAAATGCTTTCTGAAAGTCAAGGTACACCACATCCACCGGCTCTCCCCTGTCAATTTTCCTGGTTACATCCTCAAAGAATTCCAGAAGATTAGTCAAGCATGATTTCCCCTTTGTAAATCCATGCTAACTCGGAACAATCCTGTTACTACTATCCCAATGCTCCGTAATTTCGTCTTTCGCAAGCTGTGTGGATCTGTCACAAACTTAACACAAAGCTTAGTTTTCCCCAGTCAGTTCAGTTCGGTTCAGTTTATTGTCAATAGATGTAGTGAAAAGCTTTTGTTGTGTGCTACCCAGTCAGTGGAAAGACAATACATGATTACAATCGAGCCATTTACAGTGTGTAGATACATGATAAGGGAATAATGTGGAGGAGTTTAAGGAGATCATAGTTAATGTAAGAAATGTTGCTGTAGGAGTAGAGATTTAAGAGTGTGGAGCGAGTGGAATATGTGATTGTAGATCTGCTTCTGTGGTTAGCACGCTAATAATCGCCTGGGTTGGGCGTTATCTTGCCTGCTCCGGTTGCATGTACATGTTAGCTCCAATCATGCAGTGTATTTCATCTTTACGAACTGACAGGGCCTTCTGATGTGATTTTTGACACTCTGGTGTAAGAGATGGTTGGCCATTCAATGAAGCTTGTTCATTTGGTAGCTCAGACTATTCATTGCTTTGATAAATGCACAGTGGCACAGTGGTGTAGCGGTAGAGTTGCTGCCTTACAGCGCCAGAGACCCGGATTCAATCCTGGCCATGGGTGCTGTCTGTATGTAGTTTGTACGTTCTCCCTGTGGCCTGTGTGGGGTGTTCTCTGGGAGCTCCGGTTTCCTCCCAGAGGAGACATATAGGTTTGTAGGTTCATTGACTTGGTAAAATGGTCACTAATTTGTGTAGGATAGTGTTAATGTGCGAGGATTACTGGTTCGCACAGCCTCAGTGGGCCAAAAGCCGATTTCTGCACTGTTTGTCAAAACTGAACTGAACTAAACAAAACTAAACTGAACTAACCTAAACAAAACTGAAATATTATGTTCTCCTGAGATGCTGCCTGACCCACTGAGTTACTCTTGCACTTTGTGTCTATCGTTAATACTAATAAGCCACCAAATACTGTACCATAAAAATACACAATGTGCTGGAGTAACTCAGCGGGTCAGGCAGGATCTTTGGAGAATATGGATAGGTGACATTTCAGGTCAGGACCCTCCTTCAGACACTGTATCATGTTGGTATCGTGGAGGTGGTATTGAGCCCATAAATCTGTACAGGAAAGAAATAATGTGGCAGTCCTCCTTGTGACCGTGTGAGTTTTCTCTGGATGCTCTGGTTTCCTCCCACACTCCAAAGACGTACAGGTTTATAGGCTTTTAGAAAACTAAATTGTCCCTAGTGTGTAAGAGAGTGTTAGTGCATGGAGTGATTTCTGGTTGGCACGGACTCGGTGGGCCATGGGACCTGTTTCCATGCTGTATCTCTAAAGTCAAGTGCAGTCTGATGTCTAAAGGCTTGTTCGCGGTTGTCACACTAGGATCACTGTAGAATCAGTGTAAAATTTACTTGATGGTATGAGGTTCATGAAGAGCAGAACACCTCCACTCAGAACAAGAATGCCTGAATGGCTGAGTCTGCGTGGAAATCTCCGGAGGAGAAGCCAGGCTGCGATATTGGCCGGAATCTCAATGGCACCAAAGAGGAAACAATTCAGATAGTCATTGCCATTGAGATTGGGGACGTTCAGAGACAGACCATAGTATCCAATTGCTATAATCATCCTGCAAAATAAAAGGCAAAATACTTCTTGTCAAACTGTTTTGTTATTATTGTTCACCCAACCTGTTTTTGTTGTCTTGTTGAGTCTCATTGCCTGTAACTCATTTTCACCTCACCCACAGCCAACAATGTTTCCTTTATCATCGTTACTTTTTTGCATATCTTTCATTCATTTGTCTCTATATCACCGTATATATATATCTCTCGTTTCCCCTTCCCCTGACTCTCAGTCTGAGGAACAGTCTCATCCTGAATCGTCACCTATTCCTTTTCTCCAGAGATGCTGTCTGACCCGCTGAGTTATTTCAGCTCTTTGTGTCTATCTTTGGTCTCTTTTCTTGGATTTGTTCTTCCATTTGATTTAATGTCGTTTGTAGAACCTGAACATGTGTAGCCTTTGCAGCCTTGTTTTAACATAGAACAGTACAGCACAGGAACAGGCCCTTCAGCCCACAATGTTTGTGCTGAATGTGATGCCAAGATAAACTGATCTCACCTACTGTGTGTGATCCATGTCCTTTTATTCCCTGCACTTCCATGTGCCTATCTAAAAGCCTCTTAAACACCACTATCGTATCTGCCTCCACCACCACCCCAGGCAATGCGTTCCAGGCCCCCACTGCTCTCTGTGGAAAAAACTCACCTGACACATCCCCATTAAATCTTCTCCCTCTCACCTTGTAGCTGTGCCCTCTAGTGTTGGACATTTCCATCCTGGAAAAAAGGTTCTGACTGTCTACCCTTTCTATACCTCACATAATTTTATATACTTCCATCAAGTCTCCCCTTAACCTCCAACGTTGCAGACAAAACAAAGTAAATCTATCCAACCTCTCCCTCTAGCTGAAACCCTCGACTCCAGGCAGCATTCTGGAAACCTCCAAAGCCTCCACGTTTCCTGCAATGGGGCGACCAGAACTGTACGCAATACTCCAAATGTGGCCCAACCAAAGTCCTATAGAGCTGTATCATGACTTCCTGACTCTTACACTCAAAGTCCCTCACAATGAAGGCAAGCATACCATTCGCCATCTTTACCACCCTGTCCACTTGTGCTGCCATCTACACTGAGCTATGAACAGACTCCAGGATCCCTCTGTATATGAATGTTATTAGGGGTCTTGTCATTAATTGTATACTTTTGTCTTTCTCTCAACCTCACAAAATGCACCACTTTGCAGTCTCTCGTGGTTAAACTCCAACTGCCATTGCTCTTCCAATTTCTGCAGATGATCTATATCCATTATATCTCTGACATCATTCCTCACTGTCTGCAACTTCTCCAATTTTGGTGTCATCGGTAAAATTACTCACCAACCCGTCTACATTTACATCCAGGTTATTGATATACATCACAACATCAAAGGTCCCCGCACAGAATATGGTTTGTAGGTTAATTGGCCTCAAACTGCCCCCAGTATGTAGGGAGTGGATGAGAAATTGGTGATTGATGGTCAGCATGGATTTGGTGGGCGGAAGGGCCTGTTTCCATGCTGTATTTCTAAATTAAACTAAATAATTAAAATCCGGTCAGTGGAAAATATGTAGAGATTACTTTAGTTTAGTTTCAAGGGTTTCAAGGTCAGTTTATTGTCACATGTACCAATTAAGGTACAGTGAAATTTGAGATACCAGTTTAGAGATACAGCATGGAAACAGGCCCTTCAGCCCACCAAGTCCTTTTTGAGCCCCCCAATGGGGATCCCTCTACGCAGGGATTCTGCCCCTCTACATCGGGGGCCCGGGGTGGAGGTTACTGCACCGAGGCATCTCTTGCAACCTGTTTCTCTCGCGGTTCACAGACTCGCCAGGCGTCTGCCACATTTGCGGGCTGGAAGAACCTGTGTTCCACGAGTACATAGAGTGTGTGAGGTTGCAGCCCCTGTTCCAATATCTAAAAGGGCTGCTCCTTGCCTTCTGGCTGCACTTCACACCCACCATCCTCATCTTTGGACACCCTGTGCGTAGGAGAGATGGTAGGGCCGAAGATGTCCTGGTTGGTTTGCTCCGAGGCCTGGCCAAGCTGGCCATCCGTGAGTCATGGCGCCAGGTGGAAGAGGGCTCTGCCTGAGCCGGCTGCCTGCCCCTTTTCCGGGGTTACGAACAGGTCCGGGTGGTAATAGAAAGGAACTACTCTATCACAGTTGCCATGTGGGAATTCTGGGACCGTTGGGCACCGTGAGGGGTGGGATGGATCCTTAAAAAGGATGGGGAATTCGTGATTTAATATTTAAGAATATTTGTTTTATTTTGTATTATGGCGGTGGGTTTGTTTGTATTGTTTTGTATTATAAATAGCACATTTGTAAATAATGGATTTAAATTATGTTTGGTTAAAAAAAAGTCCTTGTCCACCAACGATCCCCTGTACACTAGTTCTGCTATTCCAGCTCTGGATCTACACATTAGGGACAATTTACAATTTTATAGAAGCCAATTAACCGACAAACCGGCATTCTTTGGAATGTGGGAGGAAACCAGAGCACCTGGAGGAAACCCATGCAGTCACAGGAAGAACGTACACTGCACAGACAGCATCTGTAGTCAGGATCGAACCCGGGACTCTGGTGCTGTGAGGCATCAACACTATCACTCCGCTACTGTGCCGATAAAATAACATATTCCTCACAGATATTTTTTAATAAACACGTCTGAATATTCTTCTTGAATCTCATACTTACCACATGAGTAAGCTGATCACTGTGATGACTAGGATATTTCGAGATTTTATCAATTGAGTAACTGGAACAGATGTTACTTGTTTATTCTGTGTATGTTCAAGCTGGAAGACAAACAGAAGATTCAACATTGAATTCCACAGATTTACCACCCTTTGCCTGAAGAAATTATTTCTCAATTCCCTCTTAAAGGAACGTCCTTTAATTCTGAGGCCATGACCTCCGATCCTTCACTCTTCCACTGGTGGAAACATCCTCTCCACATTCACTTGATATGAAAAGAATTGAGAGGAAAGTGTTGCTCTGTATTAAATAATTGAAAAACCACACAGCAATGAAATAAATGGTCTTGCCCCAATACCTCATCGTCAGTGAAAAGTACTGCAGGTGGAGTGATGCCATTTTTCTTTGCCATGAGTCGAATTATTGATTCAGCTTCCTTTACCCTTCCCTTGGACAGTAGCCAGCGTGGAGATTCAGGAATAAACCTAGAATTAAACAAGGTATTCTGTAACAGGATTATTGAAGCATCAAAGGACTTGTGAAATTACTACCATGATAATCTTAACAATACGATACCAAATGATACGATAAAACTTTATTCATCCCCAGAGGGAAATTGGTCTGCCAATAGACACACGCACAACTAGGTGCACGAAAACTTGAAATCAACATTAAATTAAAAGTGAGAAAAAAAAGAAAATGTCCAGCGACTGTTGGCCGGCTGCCGTGTGCACAGCGCATTAACCAGGACGGGCGAACAAACAAACAAACAGACACAGGCTTATCCCCTGGGCACAGGATTGTAAAAGTAGTGCCCCCCCTTCTCCACACCGGGTCCCCTTTGTTCTCCCACCGTCCCTCACGGCAGTCTCCCCACGCCAGGTCCCCATTGTCTTCCCCATCTCCCCCACACGCTCATCGACCGCTCCCGCTGCCGCCGAGGCCCCAGCACCGCCCGCTGCCGTCGAGGCCCCCGTTGCCACCGAGTCCCCTGCACCGTCGAGGCTCCCGTTACCGCCGAGGCCCCCCCGCCGCTGCCCACGTCGAGGCTCCCGCTGTCGCCGCCAAGGCTCCCATCGGCGCCGCCACTGAGGCTCCTACGGCCCAGACAGGCCTCGCCGCCTGGCTTCTCTGCAGGCCCCTGGGAGGCCTGTGGGGCGAGTCGGGCCTAGTGGAGTGCGAACCGGTCGGCAGTGCGGTTGATCGGCGGGTGGATCGAGCCCGCGCGGCTCCCCGGAACACTCCCGCCACGCGCGCGGCTCCCTGGGACAGTAAGAGTGGCACAGTGGCGCAGCTGGTGGAGCTGCTGCCTCACAGTGCCTGAGACCCGGGTAGGGTCCTGACCTCGGGTGCTGTCTGCCTGGAGATTGCATGAATCCTGTACGTCTTTGGAGTGTGGGAGGAAACCGGAGAACCCAGAGAAAGCCCATGCGGTCTCAGGGAGAACGTACAAACTCCGTACAGACAGCGCTCATAGTCAGGATCAAATCTCTGGCTCTGTAAGGCAACAACTCTACTGCTACACTACCGTGCCGCTCTGCTGGGACATATTCCAGGTTATTGAAAGAGGAGATTGCTGAGCCTTAACAACGATCTTTGCATCTTCTGTAGCCAGAGGACAGGAGAGTAGCTAATGTCGCCTCACAGCTCCAAAGCACCATCTCTGACACCTCTCTCCCCAATCTTGATTTCTCCAACAGACTATCGACTGGCAGGCGATAGGTTGAAATGTGTAGGAAGGAACTGTAGATGCTGGTTTACACCAAAGACACATAATGTTGGAGTAACTCAGCGGGCCAGACAGCATCTCTAGTGAGAAGGAAGGGTAACGTTTTGGGTCAAGACACTTCTTCAGACTGAGATACAGGTGAGGGGGTTTTTCGATGGGTAAATGGTGGACATATTTTCGTTATCTTGGTCATAATGAATCCCAGTGACAACAGCTTTGTAAGGTCATCATTACCTACTGATTGGATGGGTTGAAGGTTGAAGGGTCTACATACCACCACAAAGGAATGTACAGCAAACTGATCAGGCTCAGGGTCAATATCAACATTCTCCATCCTCTCAAGAAATAGGCTACAAAAGGCAGCATCATGTAACCCACAGCATACAAACAGCCAATTCCAAGTGTGGAGAATGCAACCCGAATGGATTTCAGTAGAAGTTCAGATCCTGCAAGAAGAGTAGAACAAGGTTCAGTGGTTTTGTGAGTTCATTTTCATTCACTGTCATTCTGGAACTTTTATATTCAACTAAAAATTGGCAACATTAAATTACCTGCTTAACCATAAACCGTGCCATGTGAAGCTTGAAGAATTTCACCTGAATGAGGCCACTCATCAAACAGCACCAAAAAGCAGCACATAAAAGGGAACAAAGTTTAATGTTTACTCTTGTGACAGGGTTTTTGAATGTCTCTGACAACATCTAGCCTCTTTGATAATGGTTCAATGGTACTTATTTTATCACGTGTACCAAATTACAGTGGGATTCATTTTCTCCATACTGATCAGTAAGATAGTGCCCTACAAAATAGGGCGGTACGGTGGCGCAGCGGTAGAGTTGCTGCCTTACAGCTCTTGCAGCGTCGGAGACCCGGGTTCGATCCCGACTACGGATGCTGTCTGTCCGGAGTTTGTACGTTCTCCCCGTGACTGCATGTGTTTTCTCCGAGATCTGATGGCAATCGCAACATAATTAAATGTAGAAAACGAGCTAAGAAATGGCATGAATGAAACTTACCAAGCACAAACGCAGTCACATTGTTTGAAATCTCACCGATGCCTCTCAATAAATTAATCAGGCAGAAGATTTCCCAGCTGGGTGATAATGTGAGAAGAAGATTGAATAAAACCTGTACCGCCATAGTTCCAAACAAAACAATCTTCCTCCCAAACCTGGAAAACATAATAAAACATTCAATTATATATAGCACTGCACACCGACAAATGTATCCACGTAAACATATGCATGTGCCTGTATTTAAACACAATCTAAATCACACATTTAGTTTAATTTAGTTTAGAGATACAGCATGTAAAAAAGGCCCTTCGGTGCACCGAGTTCATGCCGATCAGCAATCCCCATACATTAGTTTTATCCTACACACTGGGGACAATTTGCAGAAGACAATTTGGCCCTTCGAGCCAGCGCAGTCATTCATTGTGATCATGGCTGATCATCCACAATCAGTAACCTGTGCCTGCCTTCTCCCCATGTCCCTTGAAACCACTAGCCCCTCTGTCGAGTGTAAGAAAATAACAGCATCTCAAGAGTCTCAAGAGAAAATAACAGCATCTCAGTCTGAAGAAGGGTCTCGACCCGAAACGCCATCCATTCCTTCTCTCCTGAGATGATGCCTGACCTGAGTTACTCCAGCATTTTGTGAATAAGCCCCTCTATCTAACTCACTATCTAACCCACTATCTAACCCACAGCACAGCTGGGTCCTACTGCCCACCCCCTACTACAGGTAACCACAGCCAGTTCTCCACTGGAGCTCCCCCTTCCCCCTCTAGCCAGGCGACCCCAACTACTCCCCACATCGGTCCTCATGCCCCCCTTTGCCCTGTTAACCCACCACCCCCTCACCATACATCCCCTCCACCTCCACCTGCCCCCCTGCCTCCATCCGACCCCAACCCCCACCATTGCCGGGTGTTCACCATCCCCCCTGACCTCCCCCTTTCAGACACCGAACGGTCTGTCCTCAGCAGAGGCCTTACCTTTGTTCCCCTCCGCCCCCACATCAACGAGTTCTGCGTCCGCCATGACGTGGAGCTCTTCTTCCGCCTCCGAGCCTTTTTCCCTGGGAAGGATTCCTCACCCCCCACTGATGACCCCTTCTCCCGTCTCCAACGGACCCCCTCCTCTTGGACCCCCCCGGTTGGCCAATTACCCTCACTAGAACTGTTTATCTCCAACTGCCGGCGTGACATTAACCGTCTCAAATTCTCCACTCCCCTGACTAACTCTAACCTCTCCCCTCCTGAACGTGCAGCCCTCCACTCACTCCGCAACAACCCTGACTTAGTCATCAAACCCGCTGACAAGGGAGGTGCTGTGGTAGTCTGGCGTGCTGACCTCTACCGGACCGAGGCCAGACGACAACTATCAGACACCTCTTCCTACTTATCCCTGGACCATGACCCCACCGACAAACACCAGACCTTTATCAGCAGCACCATCACTGACCTCATCATCTCCGGCGATCTAACCCCCAATGCCTCCAAACTCATAGTTCCCCAGCCCCGCACGGCCCGATTCTACCTCCTACCCAAAATCCATAAACAGAACTGTCCCGGCAGACCCATTGTCTCTGCCTGCTCATGTCGCACCAAACTTATTTCCACCTATCTCGACTCCATCCTATCCCCCCTGGTCAAATCCCTCCCCACCTACATCCAAGACACCTCACACGCTCTCCATCTCCTCGATAACTTCCGGTTCCCAGGCCCCCATTCCCTCATCTTTACCATGGATGTCCAGTCACTCTACACTTCCATTCCCCACAAGGATGGTCTCGAAGCCCTCCGTTTCTTCCTCGACCATAGAACCAGCCAATCCCCATCTACCAACACTCTCCTCCGCCTAGCAGAGCTGGTTCTTACTCTTAACAACTTCTCCTTTGACTCCTCCCACTTCCTCCAAACCAGAGGCGTAGCTATGGGCACTCGCATGGGTCCTAGCTACGCCTGCCTCTTTGTCGGGTACGTCGAACAATCCCTGTTCCGGACGTACACCGGCCCCATCCCCGAACTCTATCTCCGCTACATCGACGACTGCATTGGTGCTACCTCTTGTACCCATGCAGAACTCACTGACTTCATACACTTCACCTCCAATTTCCATCCTGCCCTTAAATATACCTGGACTATCTCCGACATCTCCCTCCCGTTTCTGGACCTCACCATCTCCATCACAGGAGACATACTAGTGACGGACATTTACTATAAACCCACTGACTCACACAGCTATCTGGACTACACTTCTTCCCACCCAGTCCCCTGCAAAAAGTCTATCCCCTACTCCCAATTCCTCCGTCTACGCCGCATCTGCGCCCGGGATGAGGTGTTTCACACTAGGGCTTCGGAGATGTCCTCGTTCTTCAGGAAACGGGGCTTCCCTTCTTCCATTATTGATGAAGCTCTCACTAGGGTCTCTTCTACATCCCACAACTCTGCTCTTGCTCCCCCTCCCCCCACTCGCAACAAGGACAGAATCCCCCTCGTTCTCACTTTCCACCCCACCAGCCAGCGGATCCAACAAATTATCCGCCAACATTTTCGTCACCTACTACGGGACCCCACCACTGGCCATATCTTCCCATCCCCTCCCCTCTCTGCGTTTCGCAGAGACCGTTCCCTCCTCAACTCCCTGGTCCACTCGTCCCTTCCTACCCAAACCACCCCAACCCCGGGCACTTTCCCCTGCAACCGCACGAGATGCAACACCTGTCCCTTTACCTCCCCCCTCAACTCCATCCAAGGACCCAAACAGTCTTTCCAGGTGAGACAAAGGTTCACCTGCACCTCCTCCAACCTCATCTATTGCATCCGCTGCTCTAGATGCCAACTTATTTACATCGGCGAAACCAAGCACAGGCTCGGCGATCGCTTCGCTGAACACCTGCGCTCGGTCCGCATTAACCAAACTGATCTCCCGGTGGCCGAGCACTTCAACTCCCCCTCCCATTCCCAGTCTGACCTTTCTGTCATGGGCCTCCTCCAGTGCCATAGTGAGGCCCACCGGAAATTGGAGGAACAGCACCTCATATTTCGCCTGGGCAGTTTGCAGCCCAGTGGTATGAACATCGACTTCTCCAACTTTAGATAGTTCCTCTGTCCCTCTCTTCCCCTCCTCCTTCCCAGATCTCCCTCTATCTTCCTGTCTCCATCTACATCCTTCCTTTGTCCCGCCCCCCCTGACATCAGTCTGAAGAAGGGTGTCGACCCGAAACGTCACCCATTCCTTCTCTCCCGAGATGCTGCCCGACCTGCTGAGTTACTCCAGCACTTTGTGAATAAATTACTATCTAACTCTCTTTTAAATTCATCCAGTAAATTGGCCTCCACGGTCTTCTGTGGCAGAGAATCCCACAAATTCACAACTCTCCCGGTGAAAATGTTTCTTCCCACCTCAGTTTTAAATGGCCTTCCCTTTATTCTTAGACTGTGTCTCTTGTTTCTGGAGTCCCCCAACATTGGGAACATTTTTCCTGCTTCTAGCTTATCCAGTCCTTTTATAAGTCACTATAACATCTCCTCTCATCCTTCTAAACTCCAGTGAATACAAGCCCAGCCTTTCCAATCTTTTCTCATATGACAGTTCTGCCATTCCAGGGATCAACTTTGTGAACCTACGCTGCACTAGCTCAATCGCAAGGATGTCCTTCCTCAAATTAGGAGACCAAAACAGCACACAATACTCCAGATGTAGTCTCATCAGGGCCCTATACAACTGCACAAGGACTTCTTTGCTCTGATACTCAAATCTTCCCGTTATGAAGGTCAACATGCCATTAGCTTTCTTCACTGCCTGCTGTACCTGCACGCTTACCTTCAGTGTCTGGTGCACAAAGACACCCAGATCTCTGTGCACCTCCGCTTTACCTAATCTAACACCATTGAGATAATAATCTGCCTCCTTGTTTTTGCCGCTAAAATGTGGATAACCTTACATTTATTTGAGGTTTTCCTTCCCCATTGAAGCATTGAGGCTCTCAACACCATCTGCACCAACAACCCCAAAGCTGCTGCATCGGGGATCAGGCTGCCTAAAGAGAATTCTAATGAGGACAATTGGTCAGATATGTCCTTCAAATAAGCAGGATGATTTTATTTGATGGTTCCTGGCCGGTTCATCACATAGTAAGAGATTAAAACTACCCTGCAGTTATCTGAATGTGTGCAAATGTTTTCAGGCTTTAGGATGTATCTATTCCTAAAATCATGTAGGTTTACATTCCACAGACCGCATTTCTGGTTTAGACTTTAGAGATACAGTGTGGAAACAGGCCTTTCAGTACCCCGAGTCCACGCCGACTAGTGATCACCCAGTACACTAGCACTTTCCTACACACCAGGGACAATTTGCTCATTTTTACTGAAACCAATTAACTGACAAACCAGTAGGTCTTTGAGTGTGGGAGGAATCCGGAGCCCCTGAAGAAAACCCAGTCACATGGAGAACGTACAAACTTCATACAGACAGCACCCGTGGTCAGGATCGAACCTGGGTCTCTGGTGCTGTAAAGCAGCAACTCTACCGATGTGACACGTTTGATGTAATCAGCCGTAAAAAATATTTTTTGGAGTCTAATTAGACGTAAATAGAAAAGACAGGTTTAGAGGGATATGGGCCAAACACAGGCAAGTGGGACCAGTGAAGATGGGACATGTTGGTCGGTGTGGGCAAGTTGGATGCAAGGGCCGGTTTCCACACTGTATGACTCTATAACTCTAAAGCATCTAACTGCTGCGAGCCTGTCTTGCCTTGGGGTACAAAAACAATGGAGGCGATTTACGATGAACATACAGTATCTCTATCTGCGAATACAAAGGGGAGAGCTCACCTGTCTGATATTATCCCAGAACCACCAGAACCTATCATCACTCCGAAGAAGTACAGTGATGTAGTAAATGGCCCTTTCCACGTATCGTCACACTCCAAGTCCCACTGAAATGCAAAAAAAAAATCCAATGATCCAAATGTACACCGATCAGCCAAAACATTATGACCTGATGAGCCAAAGCATCATGTCCACCTGCCTAATATGCTGTTGGTCCTCCGTGTGCAGCCCCAAATGCAGCAGGGTGCGATGCATTGTGTATTGTGACAAATTCCTCCTGTGATAACCTTTGAAATTTTCTGTGACTTGTGCCACAGTAGCCCTGCTATCGGTTCGGAACAGACGGGATAGCCTTCGTTGTGCTCATAGAAACATAGAAAATATGTGCTGGAAGCCATTTGGCCCTTCGTGCCAGCACCACCATTCATTGTGATCATGGCTGATCATCGACCATCAGTAACCTCTGCCTGCCTTCTCCCCATATCCATTGAGTCAACTAGCCCCTAGAACTCTATCTAACTCTCTTTTAAATTCATCCAGTGAATTTGCCTCCACTGCCTTCTGTGGCAGAGAATTCCACAAATTTACAACTCTCTGGGTGAAAAAGTTTCTTTCACTTCAGTTTTAAATGGCCTCCCCTTTATTCTTAGACTGTGTCCCCTCATTCTGGACTCCCCCAACATTGGGAACATTTTTCCTGCATCTAGCTTGTCTAGTCATTTTATGATTTTAAAGTCTCTATAAGATCCCCTCTTATCCTTCTAAACTCCAGTGAATACAAGCCCAGTCTTTCCAATCTTTCCTCAGACAACAGTCCCTCCAAGCCAGGGATTAACGTCGTGAACCTATGCTGTCCTTCCTCAAATTAGGAGACCAAAACTGCACTCCAGGTGCGGTCTCACCAGGGCCCTATACAACTGCAGAAGGACTTCTTTGCTCCTGTACTCAAATCCTCTCGTTATGAAGGCCAATATGCCACTAGCTTTCTTCACTGCTTGCTGTACCTGCACGCTTACTTTCAATGACTGATGTACAAGGACACCAAGGTCTCATTGCACCTCCCCTTTACCTAATCTAACACCATTGCGATAATAATCTGCCTCCTTATTTTTGCCGCCAAAGTGGATAATCTCACATTTATCCACATTATAATGCATCTCCCTCACACATCGATAAGCCTTCAGCGCCCAACATCCTGTCGCCGGTTTGTCTCTCCTCGGACCACTGTCAGTAGGTACTCACCACTGCTGACCAGGAGCACCCCACGAGCCTTGCCATTTCAGAGATGCTCTGACCCAGTTGTCTGGCCATAACAATATGGCCCTTGTCAAAGTCGCTTAGGTCTTTACTCCTGCCCATTTCGCCTGCATCCAACACATCAACTTCAAGAACTGACTGTTCACTTGCTTCCCACAGGCCATCAGGACTGTTAACTTTTATAACTCCAGGGACTAAATTTTGTCTTCTCTGTATTAACTTTTATTTATATGCTGTAACTGTAATTCTTTTTGTGCACAATCTGCAGGCATTGCCACTTTCATTTCACTGCACATCGTGTATGTGCATGTGACAAATAAACTTGACTTAATATCCCACCCCTTGACAAGTGCCATTGTAACAAGATCATCAATGTTGTTCACTTCGCCTGTCAGTGGTCATAATGTTTTGGCTGATCGGTGTATGGTCTTATTAGGCAAAGATGTGAGCAACATTTGGTGATTTAAAACAATTATTTTTACAATCTTTACAATGGACATCCTGTCTCTTTACATATTTATAGAGTCACCAAGTGATACAATATGGAAACAGGCCCATCGACCCAACTTGCCAACACTGGCCAACATGTCCCAGCTACACTAGACCCACCTGCCAGCATTTGGGCTATATCCCTCCAAACTTGTCCTATCCATGTACTTGTCTAAATGCTTCTTAAATGTCGAATGCTTCACTATATATACACATCTACAGCTCTGCCCTCATTGACCTTTTTGGTCACGTCTTCAAAAAACGCAATTAGATTTGTGATATACAACCTCCCACGTACAAAACCATGCTGACTAATCCGTCTAAATGCTTGTATATCCTATCCCTCAGAATACCCTCTAGTAACATTCCTGATGGAGATGTTAAGCTTCATCAGGAAGATGGAACTACATCTCGAACGGGAAGACCTCAGGGCTCTCCATTTCTTCCCAGATCGGTGGCCACCAGTTCCCCAGAACTAACACACTCCTCCATCTACGGAGTCTAACCTTACCCTCAATGACATTTCTGTTGATTCCTCTCGCTTTATTTAAATCAAAAGTGAAACCATGGGTATTCAATAGACAACAGACAATATGCCAGCATTTTGTGATACCTTCGATTCGTACCAGCATCTGCAGTTATTTTCCTACACACATAAGTGCAGGTGTAGGCCATTCTGCCCTTCGAGCTAGCACCGCCATTCAATGTGATCATGGCTGATCATTCACAATCAGTATCCCGTTTCTGCCCATTCCCCATACCCCCTGACTCCACTATCATTAAGAGCTCTATCTAACTCTCTCATGAAAGCATCCAGAGAATTGGCCTCCACTACCTTCTGAGGCAGAGAATTCCACAGATTTACAACTCTGACTGAAAATGTTTTTCCTCATCTCCGTTCTAAATGGCCTATCCCTTATTCTTAAACTGTGGCCCCTCGTTCTGGACTCCCCCAACATTGGGAACATATTTCCTGCCTCTTGCGTGTCCAATCCCTTCATAATCTTATATGTTTCATTAACATCCCCTCGCATCCTTCTAAATTCCAGTGTATACAAGTCCAATCGCTCCAGTCTTTCAACATACGACAGTCCCGCCATTCCAGGAATTAACCTTGTGAACCTACGCTGCACTCCCTCAATAGCAAGAATGTCCTTCCTCAAATTTGGAGACCATGAGTACACACAGTACTCCAGGTGCGGTCTCACTAGGAGCCTGTACAACTGCAGAAGGACCTCCTTGCTCCTATACGCAACTCTTCTTGTCATGAAGGCCAACATGCCATTAGCTTTCTTCACTGCCTGCTGTACCCACATGCTCACTTTCAGTGACTGATGAACAAGGATACCCAGATCTCTTTGTACTTCCCCATTTCTAACTTGACACTATTCAGATAATAATCTGCCCTCCTGTTCTTACCACCAAAGTGGATAACCTCACATTTATCCCCATTAAACTGCATCTGCCAGGCATCTGCCCACTCACACAACCTGTCCAAGTCACCCTGCATCCTCCTCACAGTTCACACTGCCACCCAGCTTTGTGTCATCCGCAAATGTGCTAATGTTACTTTTAATCCCTTCATCTAAGTCATTAATGTATATTGTAAATAGCTGCAGTCCCAGCACCGAGCCTTACGGTACCCCACTAGTCACTGCCTGCTATTCTGAAAGGGATCCGTTAATCCCTATTCTTTGTTTCCTATCTGCCAAGCAATTTTCTATACATGTCAGCACCCTACCCCCAATACCATGTGCTCTAATCTTGCCCACTAATCTCCTATGTGGGACCTTATCAAAGGCTTTCTGAAAGTCCAGGTTAGTACATCCACTGGCTCTCCCTTGTCCATTTTCCTCGTTACATCCTCAAAGAATTCCAGAAGACTAGTCAAGCATGATTTCCCCTTCGTAAATCCATGCTGACTCGGAACGATCCTGTTACTGCTATCCAAATGTTCCGCAATTTCTTCTTTTATAATTGACTCCAGCATCTTCCCCACCAATGATGTCAGGTTATCTGGTCTATAATTTCCCGTTTTCCCTCTCCCTCATTTCTTAAAAAGTTGGATAACATTAGCTACCCTCCAATCCATGGGAACAGATCATGAATCTATAGAACATTGGAAAATGATTACCAATGTGTCCACGTTTTCTAGAGCCACTGCCTTAAATATTGTCCTTGACTTCCCTTGTCTGCCACGGTCGCCTCTTACTCCCCTTAGAATCTTTCTTCCTATTTGGAATGAACTGATCCTGCACCTTCTGTATTATTCCCAGAAATACCTGCCATTGTTGATCCACCATCTTCCCTGCTAGGATCTCTATCCAGTCAACTCTGGCCAGCTCCTCTCTCATGCCTCCATAGTCCCCCTTGCTCAACTGCAATACTGACACTTCCGATTTTCCCTTCTCCCTCGCAAATTATAGATTAAAACTGATCATATTATGATCACTACCTCCTCATGGCTCTTTTACCTTGAATTCCCTTATCAAATCCCATTAATTACACAACACTAAATCCAGAATTGCCGTCTCCCTGGTAGGCTCTAGTACAAGCTGCTCTCAGAATCCATCTCAGAGGCACTCCACAAACTCCCTTTCTTGGGGTCCATTACCAACCTGATTTTCCCAGTCTACCTGCATGTTCAAATCTCACATAACCACATTTGTGACATGCCAATTTTAACTCTTGATTCAACTTGCACCCTATATCCAGGCTACTGTTTGGGGGCCTGTAGATAACACCCATTTGGGTCTTTTTACCCTTACAATTCCTCAGTTCTATCCATACTGATTCTACATCTCCTGATTCTATGTCACCCCTTGCACGGGACTGAATATCATTCCTTGCCAACAGAGTGACCCTCCCCTCTGCACACCCATGTCTTTTCGATAGGTCGTATACCCCTGAATATTCAGCTCCCAGCCCTGGTCCTCTTGCAGCCATGTCTCTGTAATTCCCAAAACATCATACTTGCCAATACCTAACTGAGCCTCAAGCTCATCCACTTTATTTTTTATAATTCACGCATTAAAATACAACACTTTAACCTCAGTATTCATCTCCCCTCTCACACCGGTCACTATTGGTCCTGACCTTACTTTCTTATCCCTTCTCGAGCTTTCCTTCCCATTAATTTGAGAGTCTTTTGCAATTTCTCCTGTATTCGCTACCCCTTTAACTCCATCTTTATACTCCCAATTTGTCAACCCCTCCCCCCACTATTTAGTTTAAACCCACACGTGTAGCACTAGCAAACTTGCCTTCCAGAGAGTTGGTCCCTCTCCAGTTGAGGTGTAACCTCTCCCTTTTGTAACCTCACCCCTACCCCAGCAGAGGTCGATAAATCTAAATTCTTGCTCCCTGCACCAGCCCCACAGCCATACATTCATATCCCCTTTCTCCCTGTTCCCGCCCTCACCAGAACGAGGTACAGGAAGCAATCCAGAGATAACCAACCTCAAAGTCCTGCTCTTCAGTCTTCTTCTTAACTCTCTAAACATACTGGCAGAACCTCCTTCCTCTTCTTCCTGACGTCGTTCGTGCCCACATGCACAACTACTTCCGGCTGTTCACCTTCCCTCTCGAGGATGTTCTGAATTTGGTCTGTGACATCTTGAACCCTGGAACCAGGGAGGCAACAGACTATCCTCGAGTCCCCCCCCCCCCCCACCACAGAATCTCCTGTCCGCATCTCGGACAATGGAATCATCCACTACAATGGCTCTGCCCGAGTCTGATTGCCAGGTTTGGAGCCACCGACCTGTCTGCCGCTCGGACTGGAAGCACCTTCTGCCCCGACAGCCCCCAAGAGGATGTACCTTTTTTCATTAGGTACTGCCTCCAGGGTCTCCTGCTCTCCACGTTTGCTCCCTTTTTTCCCAGTCACCCACCTTCTCTCGTCCTGCATCCTAGGCGTGACAACTTCACTGTGGGTCCTGTCCAGGAAGCACTATTTTTCCCACATGGCCCTGAGGCCATCCAGCTACTCCTCCAGTTCCCAACACGTACACCCAGGAGCTGCACCAGGACACAATTCCTGCAGGTGTAGTCTCCAGAAGCTCCATCGGCACCCCTGACCACCCACATCCTGCAGGAAATACACTGCACCAACCTGCCTGCCATTTCTTCAGTAGTCAAAAAAAGGTCACAAGTTTCAAATCAGGTGTAGCCTCCTTGCCGAAGACTCGTCCTTACCTCGACAAGGCACTTACTTACTTACCTCGACAAGGCACTTACTTACCTTGTGTTGGGGGGGGTTGTGGGGGAATGGTGGGGGGGGGGGGCAAAGTCGGCCGCCTCGTCCGGCCTGGGCGCCAGATTTTTGTGGGGACTTCGTGGGGGGGGGGGGGGGGGGGGGTAGATATTTTTTGTATTACTGAGGAAACTGCACCACCAGATGCCAGAAAATCGGAGTTGGACTTGTACTATTGCCCCGAAAGACACCAAAAGCACCAGGAACTCAGCGGGTCAGGGAGCATCTCTGGCGATGAAGGAATAGGTGACGCTCCAGGTAGAAACACTTCTTCAGACACATATTCCTACACCTGCATTATTCCCAAACTCATTTTCCTCTGGATTCCTGGTCAGAGGCAGGTTGGGAAGAAGTGCAGCAGAAGTGCATTAGGTTTGTCTCCTGAATCCATGCAGGGCCATGCATCAAATGACATGATGTTCATTTCATCAACATCACCATCAATGTCCCCCCTGCCCTCGAATTCCTTATGTCCGCCACGTCTCTCCTTTTTTCATCTCTCTGTCTCCATCTGAGGAGACAGACTATCCAAGCACTTCTGCTACACATCCACAGCCACCCACATCTACCTTTTATCAACACTTCTTCCCAACCTGCCCCTTACTAGGAATCCAGAGGTTCCTCCATCTCTGTTGCATCTGCTCATGAGATGGGACTTGCCATTCCAAGACATCTGAGATGTCCCCTTCCTTCAGGAAAAGTGGTTCCCCTTTCCCCCCTCGCCCACCTACGCGGCAGGTGTGGAAGGAGCCCTTACCTGTGTCTCCTCCATTTCCTGCAAATCAGCCCCCGACCCTTCTCTCCCCAGACCAAACGGGGATGGTGTTCCCCTGGTCATGTCCATGTGATAGGAGCAGAATTAGGCCATTCGGCCCATCAAGTCACTCCGCCATTTAATTATGGCTGATCTATCTTTCTCTCTTAAACCCATTCTCACAATCTGTTCATTTGATCTCACCAGTCTCCGCACCTGAGTTACTCCAGCACTTTGTGCTCTCCATTCTTGTCCCACTCCTTCCCCTCACCTCCTTCTGCCAGCTCTCTCCCCACAAGGTCCCCACACCAAACGTCGCCTGTCCATTCCCGTCCCCAGATGCTGCTCGGCCTGCTGAGATCCTCCAGAATAGAAAGTGCAGGAGTAACTCAGTAAACAAAGTGCACACAAAGTGCTGGAGTAACTCAGGGGGTCAGGCAGCTTCCCCGGAGAACACGGACAGGGGACGTTTCAGGTCGGAAGTCTGAAACAAACCTCGGAGACGATGGTGGAGGTGTACTGGTCCTGACTGTACTCCCATCCATCCAAACACGGCTCCTCTTCGATCTCGGACACGTTGAGGAGATCTGGGTCTGGAAACACCTCCGAGAGGTTCCTGATCACATCCAAGCGGTAGCGACTGCATTGTCTGTACTGGTCTTGGGTTCCTGGCACCAGTGGGATGGTTCTGTTCATCCAGGCTTGGCTGAGGTTGAGATTCCCGGGAATCAAGCAGCGATGCGCTGGGATATCCCCGACGAAGATTATGATTAAAGGGGCGAAACCGTTGGGAATAACGCTGAGAGCCAAGAGCAGGAAGATGAGTTTCTGAGCCGGTCCCCATTCCCCCAGGAAGGCTGTTATTTCATCGTAATCCCGCATGTTAGTTGCAGACGCGGCGCTGACTGAACCTTGGTTTCAGAAGCCTGGAGCGCTTCAACATTGTGGGTGGACCTGAAGTTGTAGAGCAGGATTGTTGCAAAACACTGATGATTTATCACCTTGGACTGTTAACCCAACAGGTTCTGGAAACACAATATCCGTGATAAACAGCAACACCTTCGAGTGGAAGTGAGAAGGAAGGAACTGCAGATGCTGGTTTACACCGAATAGACACAAAATGTTGGAGTAATTCAGCGGGACAGGCAGCATCTCCGGCGAGAGGGAATGCGTGACCTTTCGGGTCGAGACCCTTCTTCAGACTGAGTAGACGAGTTATTCAGTCTACTGGAAATGGGGTGGAATATTGGCTTAGGGCCAAATCCCTGTTAAATATTGGTGACAACAGACCTGTTTTCCGTGCTGTATCTCTAAAGTCTAAAGTCTAAATTAAATGAAGAAAGCATTAAGATGTGTGCATTGGGTCAAGGTCTGTGGTTAATCATGTGACATCTTTGATAACCATGTATCTCTGAAACAAGATTGCTCTGTTTAATTTCCCCCATAATATCTATAATATCTGCCTGTTGAACAAGTCTTACTTTGATATCCTCCTGCGGTCACACACAAGACAGACACAAAGTGCTGGATTAACTCAGCAGCTCAGGCAGCATCTCTGGAGAAAAAAGGAATAGGTGACGTTTCGTGTCGAGACCCTTCATCAGACGACCCGAAACGTCACCTATTCGCTTTTCTGACCTTGAGTTACTCCAGCACTTTGTGTCTATTTTCGGTATAAAACAGCATCTGACACCAACCCCAGACACCCGGGTTCGATCCTGACTACGTTGTATGGAGTTTGTACGTTTTCCCTTTGACCGCGTGGGTTTTCTCCGGATGCTCCCATCACACTCCAAAGACCAGCAGGTGGGCAGGTTAATTGGCTTCTGTAAATTGTAAATTGTCGTCAGTGAGTAGGATAATGCTAGTGTTCCACTCTAAATTCCACTCGGAACGGTCACATTTTTACACAGATTTTGACCCTTGAGATTGTGCACAATTTCTAATTTCTTATCATCAATTACAATAAGTTTTCAAAACACTAATACAAATGCAACAACACTAATACAACTAAAACTACTTGCTATTTAATCCTTTATTTAATTTTCGATATAAAGAACCTTGTAGTATGCGTCAAGCAATACCATCCCAAACAGTTGGGGTAGTTCAATGAATACCTATCAGGAACATCGATGTGCGTCATTGAATACCTAAAGGTTGTTGTGCTGTGGAACTATCTTAACCTTTGTCACACTGCAGCTCCCACGTTGTGCTGTATAGCTACCTTAACCTTGTGCTGCACAGCTATCTTAACCTTTGTCACACTGCAGCTTCCACAGGGGAACTAGGGTCTCTAACGCCAAAAGGCAGCAACTCTACCGCTGCGGCACCTTGCGGCCCATAAAGAATGTTATCAAGAATGAATGTATTAGTGGACATCTCCTCAGCACATTCCACGGACGTGTACAGTCACATTTGTCATTCTGTATTAGTATTAATTCATAAGAATAGTGTCAGGTGATATGTTAACAATGAAACTCATTGTAGTTCCACCACAGATTTTCCAGCAAATGGTGGTCCAGTTGGAACAGCACCAGTCCAGCACAACAAAATTACGGGAGTACATTTGCATTTGAATGGCCCACTTGGTTTGCTTGGCAGCATAAGGTTAAAATTATTATCAAGGAAATGTTCAAGTTTATGTTTTCCAAAGTTTAGTTTAGAGATCCAGCATGGAAACATGGCCTTTAGCCCGCCGGGTCTGTGCCGACCAGCGATCACCCGTACACTCGTTTTATCCAACACACTCGGGACAATTTACAGAGGCCAATTAACCTACTAACCTGCACGTCTTTGATAAGTAAGTATGCAGGCACAGCAGGCAGTGAAGAAAGCTAATGGCACGTTGGCCTTTTTTGACAAGAGGAGTTGAGTATAGGAGCAAAGAGGTCCTTCTGCAGTTGTACAGGGCCCTTGTGAGACCGCACCTGGGGTATTGTGTGCAGTTTTGGTCTCCAAATTCGAGGAAAGACCTTCTTGCTATTGAGGGAGTGCAGCATAGGTTCACTAGGTTAATTCCCGGAATGGCGGGACTGTCGTATATTGAAAGACTGGAGCGACGAGGCTTATATAAACTGGAATTTAGAAGGATGAGAGGGGGATCTTATTGAAACATATAAGATTATTAAGGGATTGGACACGATAGAGGCTGGAAACATGTTCCCAATGTTGGGAGAGTACAGAACCAGGGGGCACAGTTTAAGAAAAAGGGGTAGGCAATTTAGAACGGAGATGAGGAAAAACGTTTTCACTCAGAGAGTTGTAAATCTGTGGAATTCTCTGCCTCAGAAGGCAGTGGAGGCAATTCTCTGGATGCTTTCAAGAGAGAGTGAGATAGAGATCTTAAGGATAGCGGAGTCGGGGGTATGGGGAGAGGGCAGGAACGGGATACTGATTGTGAATTTTCAGCCATGATCACATTGAATGGCGGTGCTGGCTCGAGGGTGCGAATGGCCTCCTCCTGCACCTATTATCTATTATCTGTTAAGTGGCAGGAAACCGGAGCACCCAGAGAAAACCAACGCGGTCACAGGGAGAACATGCAAACTCAGCATTGACAGCATCTGAGGTCAGTATTGAACTCAAGTCTGGTACTACAAGGTAGCAGCTTTACCAATGCACGATGCACATTCAGGTCCATCACCGATTTTCCATCAACTGGTGAACCGGCGCCCCCTATAACCAGGACAAAATCACGAGAGCGCACTTGAAACCCCCCTGGAAGTGCCCCCGAAAATGTGGCGCCCAAGCGGGGTGAGACAGCCGATCCCAACCTCATCGAGATTTCCACGGCCGATCGGTGAGTCGAATCTGCCCCCTGCGGCCGGGGCTCTGGAACTCCGGCCCGGCCGGAGCCGGCAGATCCGTTCCCATAGCCGACTTCCACGGCCGACTTTGCCGATTGGTATCTTGGTCCCCCGACGCCGTGACCTGTGTTGGCCCCGCAAAATGGATCATACGGCAAAGCTCTGGAACCAAGGGTGCCAGGAAGTTGGTGGTGGACCTGAACATAGTCAAACAATGATCGTACCCAGATAGAAGATGTAAGGTGGGATGATGCTGCCCAGCCGGCTGGCCATTGAACTTACTCCGACACCCATGTTCCTTACTGCCGTCGGGTACAGCTCAGCCGTGTAGATATCAACCATGGCAAAGCCACACGTGGTGGAGAGTTTCCCACTCATCACCAGCACTGTGGTGAGTCCTGAAATATCTGAATAAACCAGAAACAATTGTAAGTTTGGTGGAGACACAAGTAACTGCAGATGCCGGAATCTTGCCAAGAACACAAACGCTGGAGTAACTCAGCATCTGTGGGGAACATAAATAGGCGACGTTTTGGGTCGAGATGCTTCGCCAGATTATTTAGTTTAGTTTACTAAGTTTAGTTTAGTTTAGCTTATTATTGTCAAGCATACTGAGTGAGGTACAGTCAAAAAGCGATTTTGTTGCGTGTTATCCAATCAGCAAAAAGATTAAATACATGATTACACTCAAACCATCCACTGTGTTCAGATACAGGACAAAGGTACAACGTGTAGTGCAAGATAAAGTCCAATTAGTGCTAGTTTGAATGTCTCCAGTGAGGTAGATGTGAGGGCAGGACTGCTCTCTCGATGGAGAGAGGACATCTTTGCCTGATAACAGCTCGGAAGAAACTATTCCTGAATCTGGAGGTGTGTGTTTTCAAATTTCTGCACCGCTTGCCTGATGGGAGAGGGGAGAAGAGAGAGTGACCGGGGTGAGACTGGTCCTTGATTATGCTGGTGGCCTTTCCGAGGCAGTGTGAAGTGTGGATGGAGTCAATGGAAGGGAGGTCGGTTTGTGTGATGGTCTGGGCTGCAATCACAACTTTCTGCAATTTCTAACGAATTGAATCCCAAACCATGCTGTGATGGAGAGTCTAAAGAAGGGTCCCGGCACGAAACAAAACGTCTTCTATCCACGTCCCCCAGAGATGCTGCCTGATGCGCTGAGTTACTCCAGCACTTTGTGTTCTACATAAACCTGGTAAATTGGTTTCTATGTATCCGACTGCTCAATCCTACCACTTGTTCAAAACGCCGGTCGATTTTCCTTAAAGATGCCTCTAACTTACACATGCATCTAATGTAGAGGTCATAGCCTCAGGATTAAAGGACGTTCCTTTAGGAAGGAAATGAGAAGGATTTTTTTTAGTCTAGTGAATTATTTTAATGAATGAGGAGTGCACCATTACATCTAGATTTTTATTTCCATCTGGCAAAGGTTCTCCCACTAGTGGAAACATCCTCTCCACACCCACTTTATCCAAGCCTTTCAATATTCAGTTCATTTCATTGAGGTCCCCCCTCATTCTTCTAAATTCCAATGAGTACAGGCCCAGTGCCGTCAAAAGCTCATCATAAGTTAATTCCTGGGATCATTCTTGTAAATCTCCTTTGGACTCTCTCCATTGCTCACAATACTCCAAATGCAGCCTGACCAGCGCCGTATAGAGCCTCAGCATTACATCCCTGTGTTTGTATTCTAGCCCTCTTGAAATAAATGGCAGCATTGCGTTTGCTTTCTTTACTACCAATTTGACTTGCAGATTAACTTTTTGGGAATCTTGCACCAGCACTCCCAAGTCCCTTTGTACCTCAGATTTCTGGATTCTCACCCAATTTAGAAATTAGTCTGTGCCTTTATTCCTGCTACCAAAATGCATGACTCCACACTTTGCTACACTCTATTCCGTCTGCCATTTCTCTGCCCATTCTTCCAACCTGTCCAAGACCTTCTGCAGAGTCCCTGCTTTCTCTGCACTTCCTGCCCTTCCACCTATTTTTGCATCATCCGCAAATTTGGCCACAAAGCCTTCAATCCCCTCATCCAACTTATTAATATACAACGTGAAGAGTAATGACCCCAGCACCGACCCCTGCAGAACTCCACTAGTCACTGGCAGCCAACCATAAAAAGCCCCCTTTATTGCCTCTCTTTTTCTTCTGCCGTCCGGCCAACCTGCTACCCATGCTAGTATCTGCCCTTTAATACCATTGGCTCTCAATCTTCCTTGATAGCCTCATGTGTGGCACCTCATCAAAGGCTTTCTGAAAATCTTCATAAACAATGTCCACTGACTCTCCTTTGTCTGTCCTCCTATTTACTTCTTCAAAGAATTCCAGAAGATTCATCAGGCAAGATCTCCCTTTACAAAATTATGCTGACCGGCCTATTTTATTATGAACTTCTCAGTACTCCGTGAACTCATCCTTTATAATGGACTCTAGGTACAGGAGGAGGCCATTCAGCCCTTTGAGCCAGCACCGCCATTCAATGTGATCATGGCTGATCATTCTCAATTGGTACCCCATTCTCAATCAGTACCCCGTTCCTGCCTTCTCCCCATACCCCCTGACTCTGCTATCCTTAAGAGCTCTATCTAGCTCTCTCTTGAATGCATTCAGAGAATTGGCCTCCACTGCCTTCTGAGGCAGAGAATTCCACAGATTTACAACTCTCTGACTGAAAAAGTTTTTCCTCATCTCAGTTCTAAATGGCCTACCCCTTATTCTTAAACTGTGGCCCCTTGTTCTGGACTCTCGCTACATTGGGAACATGTTTCCTGCCTCTAACGTGTCCAACCCCTTAATAATCCTATAAGTTTCGATAAGATCCCTTTTCATTCTTCTAAATTCCAGTGTATACAAGCCTAGTTGCTCCAGTCTTTCAACATATGACAGTCCCGTTATTCCGGGAATTAACCTAGTAAACCTATGCTGCACGCCCTGAATAGCAAGAATATCCTTCCTCAAATTTGGAGACCAAAACTGCACACAGTACTCCAGGTGCGGTCTCACTAGGGCCCTGTACAACTGCAGAAGGACCTCTTTGCTCCTATACTCAACTCCCCTTGTTATGAAGGCCAACATTCCATTGGCTTTCTTCACTGCCTGCTGTACCTGCATGCTTCCTTTCAGTGACTGATGCACTAGGACACCCAGATCTCGTTGTACGTCCCCTTTTCCTAACTTGACACCATTCAGATAATACTCTGCCTTCCTATTCTTACCACCAAAGTGGATAACCTCACACTTATCCACATTAAACTGCATCTGCCATGCATCCGTCCACTCACACAACTTGTCCAAGTCACCCTGCAACCTCATAGCATCTTCCTCACAGTTCACACTACCACCCAGCTTTGTATCATCTGCAAATTTGCTAATGGTACTTTTAATCTCTTCATCCAAGTCATTAATGTATATTGTAAATAGCTGTGGTCCCAGCACCGAGCCTTGTGGTACCCCACTAGTTACTGCCTGCCATTCTGAACGGGACCCATTTATCCCCACGCTTTGCTTTCTGTCTGTCAACCAATTTTCTATCCATGTCAGTACCCTACCTCCAATACCATGTGCTCTAAGTTTTAGTATATAGATGTCCTTCCTCAAATTAGGAGACCAAAACTGCACACAATACTCCAGACGTGATCTTTGCTTTTGATCTCGGGCCACTAGAACATCTGGGAGATTGTTTATGTCTTCCTTAGTGAAGCCAGATCCAAAGTACCAGTTCAACTGGTCTGCCATTTCATTGTTCCCCATAATAAATTCACCTGCTTCTGTTTTCAAGGGACCCACATTTGCTTTTACTATTTTTTTCCTCTTCACATACCTAAAGAAGCTTTTACTATCCTCCTTTATATTCTTGGCTAGCTTCCCTTCGTACCTCATCTTTTCTCCCCGTATTGCCTTTTTAGTTATCTTTTGTTGCTCTTTAAAAGAGTCCCAATCCTCTGGCATCCCGCTCATCTTTGCTATGTTATACTTCTTCTCTTTTATTTTTATACTGTCCTTGACTTCCCTTGTCAGCCACGGTCGCCTCTTACTCCCCTTAGAATCCTTCCTCCTCTTTGGGATGAACTGATCCTGCACCTTTTGTATTATTCCCAGAAATACCTGCCATTGCTGTCCCACTGTCTTCCCCGCTAGGGTCTCTTTCCAGTCAACTCTGGCCAGCTCCTCCCTCGTACATCCATAGTCCTGAGAACTGAGGCTGTGCAGGCCAAATCAGTGGATCTTTTTAAGCCAGAGATAGACAAATTCTTGATTAGAACGGGTGTCAAGTGTTATGGAGAGAAGGCAGGAAAATGTGATTAGGAGGCAGAGATCAGCCATTATTGAATGGCAAAGTTGACTAGTTGGGCCGAATGACCTAATTCTATTCTTAGAACTTATAGAGTCATAGATTGATACAATGTGTAAACAGGCCCTTCGGCCCAACTTGCCCACACCGGCCAACAATGTCCCAGCTACACTAGTCCCACTTCCCTGTGCTTGGTCCACATCCCTCCAAACCTGTCCTATTCATGTACCTGTCTAACTGTTGCTTAAACGATGGGATAGTCACAGCCTCAACTACCTCCTATGGCAGCTTGTTCCATATACCAACCACCCTTTGTGTGAAAAATTGCCCCTCGGATTCCTATTAAATCTTTTCCCCTTCACCTATGTCCTCTGCTCCTCGATTCCCCTACTCTGCGCAAAAGACTAGGCATCTAGCCGATCCTTTCCTCTCATGATTTTATATACCTCTATAAGATCTCCCCTCATCCTCCTGCGCTCCATGAAATAGAGACCCAGCCTACTCAACCTCTCCCTATAGCTCACACACTCTAGTCCTGACCACATTGTTGTAAATCTTTTCTGAACCCTTTCAAGCTTGACAACATGATGCCCAGAACTGAACACAATATTCTAAAGGGGGTCAGGCAGCATCTCAGGAGAGAAGGAATGGGTGACGTTTCGGGACGAGACCCTTCTTCAGGCTGAAGAAGAGTCTCGACCCGACTATCTACAGAATACAGAATGCAGAGCTTTATTGTCATTCGATACCGAGATACCGAACGAAATTACATTTCCAGCAGTTACAGAACACAACAAAAAAGACGACCCCAACACAAACATCCATCACAGTGACTCCAAACACCCCCTCTCTGTGATGGAAGGCAACAAAACTTCCACTCTCTTCCCCCATGCCCACGGACAGACAGCTCGACCCCTACCGAGGCGACCGACCCGCACAGCCCCCGCGTCCCGCGGCCGTACCGGGCGATGTTAGGTCCCGCAGCCGAGCTACGCCGGCGATGTTAAGTCCAGCGGCCGAGCCACGCCGGCGATGTTAAGTCCAGCGGCCGAGCTGCGCCGGCGATGGAAGGCCCCACGGGCGATGGAAGGCCCCGCGGCCGAGCCACGCCCCGAGGAAGAGACGTAAAAAAAGAAAGGTTTCCCCCACCCCACCCCACCACCCCCCATCCCACCCCACCCCACTCCCCCACACCCCCCACACATACACAGCCAAAAACGAAAACAAAAACCATCCCAACACCAACACACAAACAAAAAAGGAAAAAAGACAAACAGACTGCCAGCGAGCTGCAGCCATTAGGCGTGACCCAGCTTTAAATCTACTTTCAATTTAAACCAGGATCTGCAGTTTTGGTGTCATACAATATTCTAAATGCGATCTCACCAACGCCTTAGACAACTACAACATGACCTCCCGACGTCGATACTCAATACTCTGACTGATGAAGGCCAAAGTGCCAAAAGCCACTGTGCCGCACGATACACCTACAGTTCCGCCACCGATTTCCCATCAACTGGTGATCCGGCGCCCCCTTTAATCCGGACAAAATCGTGAGAGCACACTTGACATCCCCCTGGAATTCCCCCCAAAAATGTGGCGCCCAGGCCGGGTGAGGCAGCCGATCCCACCTCATCGGGACTTCTGCGGCTGATCGGCAGGTCGAATTTGCCCCCTGCGGCCGGGGCTCTGGAACTCCGGCCCGGCCGGAGCCGGCAGATCCGTTCCCATACCCGACTTCCACGGCCGACTTTGCGGGCCGGTATCTTGGTCCCCGATGCCGTGACCTCTGTTGGCCTCGCAAAATTGATCATACGGCAAAGCTCTGGAACCAAGGGTGCCAGGAAGTTGGTGGTGGACCTGAACATAGAGTCAAACAATGATCGTACCCAGATAGAAGATGTAAGGCGGGATGATGCTGCCCAGCCGGCTGGCCATTGAACTTACTCCGACACACATGTTCCTTACTGCCATCGGGTACAGCTCAGCCGTGTAGACATAAACCATGGCAAAGCCACACGTGGTGGAGAGTTTCCCACTCATCACCAGCACTGTGGTGAGTCCTGAAATATCTAAATAAACCAGAAACAATTGTAAGTTTGGTGGAGGCACAAGGAACTGCAGATGCGGGAATCTTGCCAAGAACACAAACGCTGGAGTAACTCAGCATCTGTGGGGGACATCAATAGGCGACGATTTGGGTCGAGATGCTTCGTCAGACTATTTAGTTTAGTTTATTAAGTATTGTTTAGCTTATTTTTGTCAAGTGTACCGAGGTACAGTGAAAAGCCTTTTTGTTGCGTGCTATCCACTCAGCAAAAAGATTAAACACATGATTACACGATTACTTTCAAGGTCTCAATTGAGGTAGTGTGAGGGCAGGACTGCTCTCTAGCTGGAGAGAGGACTGGTCAGTTACCTGATAACAGCTGTGAAGAAACTGTCCCTGAATCTGGAGTTGTGTGTTTTCAAATTTCTGTACCTCTTGCCTGATGGGAGTGGAACGAAGAGGGAGTGACTGGGGTATGACTCGACCTCGATTATGTTGGTGGCCTTGCCGAGGAAGCATAATGTTTAGTTTAGTTTGGAGAGAAGGCGCGGAAACTGGCCCTTCGGCCCAACGAGTCCGCACTGCACATTAACACTACCCGGCACACTGGGGACAATTTTCATTTATACCAAGCCAATTAACCTACAAACCTGTACGTCTTTGAAGTGTGGGAGGAAACCGAAGATCTTGGAGAAAACCCATGCAGGTCAGGGGAGAACGCACAATCTGCCAGGTTTGAGCATGAAGGATATGTAGTTAAGGTCATAAGTAATCGTAGCAGAATTGGGCCAGACGGCACATCAAGTCATCACCATTCAATCATGGCTGATCTATCTCTCCCTCCTGGCCCCATTCTCCAGCCTTCTCCCCATAATCCCTGACACCCATACTAATCAATAATCTATCTCCCTCTGCCTTAAAAATATCCATTGACGGCCTCCACAGCCTTCTGTGGCAAAGAATTCCACAGATTCACCACCCTCTGACTAAACAAATTCCTTCTCATATCCTTCCTAAAAGAACATCCTTTGATTCTGAGGCCATGACCTCTAGTCTTAGATTCTCCCACTGGTGGAAACATCCTCTCCACATCCACCCTATCCAAGCCTTTCACTATTCGCTATGTTTCATTGAGGTCCCCCCTCATTCTTCTAAATGCCAGTGAGTACAGGCCCAGTGCCGTCAAACGCTCATCTTAAGTTAACACACTCATTCCTGGGATCATTCTTGTAAACCTCCTCTGGACTTCATCCTTCCTCCTATATGGTGCCCAATATTGCTCACAATATTCCAAATGTGGCCTGACCAGCGCCTCATAGAGCCTCAGCATTACATCCCTGTTTCTGTATTCAAGCCCTTTTGAAATAAACTGCGTTTACCTCCTTTCCGACCAATTCAACTTGCAGATTAACTTTTTGGAAAACCACTCCTAAGTCCCTTTGCACTTCTGATTTTTGGATTCTCCCCCATTTAGAAAATAGTCTGCGCCTTTATTCCTACCAAAATGCATGACTCCACACTTTACTACATTATATTCCATCTGCCACTTCTCTGCCCTTTCTCCCAACCTATCCAGGTCCTTTTGCAGAGTCCCTGCTTTCTCTGCACTTCCTGCCCTTCCACCTATTTTCGTATCATCTGCAAACTTGGCCACGAAGCCTTCAATCCCCTCATCCAAATCATTAATATACAACGTGAAGAGTAATGACCCCAGCAACGACCCCTGTGGAACTCCGCTAGTCACTGAGGAAAGATTGAAAAGACTAGGCTTGTATTCACTGGAGTTTAGAAGGATGAGAGGTGATCTTATAGAGATATATAAAATTATAAAAGGACAGGACAAGCTAGATGCAGGAAAAATGTTCCCAATGTTGGGCGAGTCCAGAACCAGGGGCCACAGTCTTAGAATAAAGGGGAGGCCATTTAAAACTGAGGTGAGAAGGAACTTTTTGACCCAGAGTGTTGTGAATTTGTTGAATTCTCTGCCACAGAGGGCAGCAGAGGCCAAATCACTGGATGAATTTAAGAGAGAGTTGGATAGAGCTCTGGGGGCTTGTGGAATTAAGGGATATGGGGAGAAGTCGGGCACAGGTTACTGATTGTGAATGATCAGTCATGATCAGAATGAATGGCGGTGCTGGCTCGAAGGGCAAAATGGCCTCCTCCTGCACTTATTTTCTATGTCTACGTCCTTTGTTTGTTCTGTTATTTACTTCTTCAAAGAGTTCCAGCAGATTCGTCAGGCAACCTCTTACAGCTTGGAGCTCCCAACCGGTCTCAACCCGAGACTGCGAGCTCCTTGATGTTAAGTCTGCCGGCCGCGTTGGAGCATCGATCCCAGGCAAGGAATTGGCTCAGATGTTAAGTCCACGGCCCCGCGGGGGCTCAAGGTCAGTCCCAGGCAAGACCTCCAGCTCCACGATGTTAGGCCACAGAGCGACCGGAGATACAATCCGGAAAACAATCGCATCTTCGGCAAGGTAAGAGATTGAAAAAAAAGTTTCCCTCGACCCCCTCCCCCACCCCACACATAAAACAAACCAGAGAACATTCACACAAACTTTTAAAACACACTAAAAATAACAAAAAAAGTTCAAAAAGGACAGACAGACTGTAGGCAAGGCAGCCATCGTGCGGCCCCCCGGTGGTGATATTTCATCTTTTTCATCCCGTATTGCCTATTTAGTTACCTTCTGTTGTTCTTTAAAATCTTCCCAAATCTCTGGCTTCCCACTAATCTTTGCAATGTTATAGGCCTTCTCTTTTAATTTTATGTTGTCCTTGACTTCCCTTGTCAGCCGTGGTTGCCCCATTCTCCCCCTAGAATTTTTCTTCCTCTTTGGAATGAAAAGATCCTGCATCTTCCTAATTATTCCCAGAAATTCCTGCGATTGCTGTTCCACCGCCATCCCTGCTCGGGTCCCTTTCCAGTCAACTTTGGCCAGCTCCTCCCTCATGCCTCTGTAGTCCCCTTTGCATTACAGACACATTTCCGATATCACCTTCCCACTCTCAAATTTCAGGTTAAATCTCATCATGTCCCTACCTGCTAGTGGTTCCTTTTCCTTGAGTTCCCTTATCAAATCCGCTTCATTACACAACACTAAATCCAGAATTGCCTTTTCCCTGGTAGGCTCCACTACAAGCTGCACTAAGAATCCATCTCGGAGGCATTCCACAAATTCCCTTTCTTAGGGTCCAGCACCAACCTGATTTTCCCAATAGACCTGCCTATTGAAATCTCCCATGACCACCGTAGCATTGCCTTGCATACATGCCAATTGTATCTCCTGATGTAACTTTTACCCTATATCTGTTTGGGGCCTGTAAATAACTCCTATTGGGGTCTTTTACCCTTACAATTTCTCAGCTCTACCCACAATGACTCCACATCTTCTGATCCTATGTCACCCCTCACTAAGGACTGAATTTCATTCCTTACCAACAGTGTGACCCCACCCCCTCTGCCCACCTGTCTATCTTTCTGATAGAATGTATAACTTTGAATATTCAGCTCCCTGCTCCAATCCTCTTGCAGCCACATCTCTGTAATTCCCACAACATCATACTTACCAATTGCTAATGCGCTACTGGTTCATCCACTTTGTTTCTTATACTACGTGCATTCAAATACAACCCCTTTCATTCGGTATTCACCTCCCCTCCTCTCACACACCGGTCCCGATTTTACATAACCTTACTTTCTTCTCCATTCTTAAAATTGTGTCCCATCTGTGCAACTTCATGTAACAACTGATGAGCAAATGGATTGAGCACGAGGCAAAAGGGACTGGTTACCAATTTAAGCCACACACAAAGACATTGCGTACGGGATCTAAAAAAACAAGTCAGAGGAACAGATGTAACTTAAGGCTACGAGATGTGTGGATCTGTGACATCAATATTCCACAGTACAAAGTCTTCAGAATGAACAAAGAATTTCCCAAAGTTGTAGAGGAAGCAATGCTCAGGCAGTACTTTGGAAAAGAGGCTTAATCAGCAGGTGAAACAAGAAACTGCAGATGCTGGTTTACAAAAAAACATAAAGTGCTGGTGTAAACCTGAGCATTTCCACAAACCTGCTCCATTACTGAATTCCACGTGGAGTCAAGAGAAAGAACACAACTATAAAACTTCCAGCTTTCTTCCCACTACTGCAAATAGTCTGAAGATGTGTCCCGAAACGTCGTCTATCCATGTTCTCCAGAAAAGCTGCCTGACCCACTGAGTTACTCCTGCACTTTGTGCTCTCCATTCTTGTCCCACTCCTTCCCCTCATCTCCATCTGCCAGATCTCTCCCGACAAGGTCCCCACACCAAACGTTGCCTGTCCATTTCCCTCCCCAGATGCTGCCTGACACTTCTGAGATTCTCCAGAATAGAAAGTGGAAAAAAGGAACTGCAGATTCTGGTTTACCAAGGAATAGACACAAAATGCTTGAGTATTTCAGCCGGTCAGACAGCATCTCTGAAAATCATTGGTAGGTGACGTTTCGGGTAGGGACACTTCTTCAAATGATTGTGGTGGGGAGAGAGGTGGGGAGGGGGTGGTGGGGATGGGGAGGGAAAAGGCTAGAAGAGAGGAGGGGCAGGACAATGCCTGGCAAGTGAAAGGTAGATATACATGAGGGGGAGAGAGGTTGATAGGCAGATGATTGGACAAAGGCCAGAGATGAAAAGACAGGTATGAGATCCCTTGTACCTTCACAAGTTGTGTTCTGATATTCAACAGTTAATGGTAATTTAGTGCAACTTGTACCTACACACAGTGAAATTCTTTGCCTTGCACACAATTTAGTAGAGTCAACACAATTATATATAAGTACAAGGGGCAACAATTGCAGTGCAACAATAGTAGATTTCTTTTAAAACAGAACGTAAAGGGTGGCACTGTGATGTAGCGATAGAGCTACTGCCTTATGGCGCCAGAGACCCGGGTTTGATCCTGACTACAAGTGCTGTCTGTCTGGTGTTTGTACATTCTCAGCATGACCTGCGTTGGTTTTCTCCGAGATCTTAGGTTTCCTCTCACAATCCAAAGACGTACAGGTTTGCAGGCTAATTGGCTTGGTCGAAATGTAAAATTGTCGATAATGTGTGGAGGATAGTGTTAATTTGCAGGGATTGCAGGTCGGCGCGGACTCGGTGGGCTGAAGGGTCTGATTCCGTGCTGTATCTCTAAACTATCTCTAAACGCTGACCAGCGATCCCCCAGTACACTAACACTATCCTGCACACACTAGGGACAATTTGTTACCAACGCCAATTAACCTACAAGCCTCTACGTCTTTGGAGTGTGGGAGGAAACCGGAGCACCCGGAGAAAACCACGTGGTCACGGGTGCAGAAGAGATTTACCAGAATGCTGCCTGGTTTAGGGGGCATTAGCTATGAAGAGAGATTTGACAACTTGGATTGTTTTCTCTGTAACATGAAAGATCGAGGGGAAACCTGACCAAAGTATATAATGTTCTGAGAGGTAGAGATAGAGTAGCATTCAGGATCTTTTTTTCGAGGGTGGAAATATCAGTCTAGATGAGAGGGATGAGAGAGGCAAACTTTAAAGGAAATGTGCGGGGCAAGTTTTATTTTACAGAGAGAGTGGTGGGTGCCTGGAATGCACTGCTGAGGGGAGTTGTGGAGGCAGAAAGGATAGTGGTATTTAAGAGGTTTTTAGATAGGCACATACATATGCAACGAATGGAGGGTTATGGATCACGTGCAGGCAGAGATTAGTTTAACTTGGTATCATGTTTGTCATGATTGTGGGCTGAAGGGCCTGTTTCTGTGCTGTACTTCTACGGTCTAAAGCTAACAAGATCCACATTCAATAATGGATAATTGAAAGAAGGCACCCAATATAATGACCTGCTTCGAACTTTAAAGCAGAAGAGGAGTTTGAACCAAAACAGGAGGAATGGAACAGAAATAAGAGTTGATCACAGAAAGCATTGACTGGAGGAAAGCATCACACTGGGTAGATGTCAAGGGTTGGTTCATAGCATTTAATAAATTGCTCTACAAAGAGGAAAATATCTGAGGAATATAAAGTATGCAAGGAAGCCATAAAATGTTCATGTCTTTTTAAAAATAATGTCTTAGAGTAATTTGGTTTTGTGAAACTTTGGAAGAATCATCAAATCCTATTCTAGGCAGAAGATCTGATCATTTCACTGTGATCACCAGGTATCTCAGTTTCATTTTCAATCATAACGGAAGAAGTTGCTACTTGTGCAGTTACCACTCCTGAAGAGTTGGAGTCTGACCCAAATGGCAATAAATTCTTCAGTTCTTTGGCTGCTGGTGAAGATCTGTGCTCAAAGCATTTCCTCTTTGATAATCACCACATTGTTTACTCTGGCTTGAGTTGAATCGGAGTAAGAACCTTTGCACCTGTATTTGAACAAAATAAGTCATGAACCATAGACATATACCTAAATTTTTCTTGCAACACTGTCCAAATGTATAATTTATTTCAAGTCAGGTTAGTTTTAATTCAACAAAGCTCACCTCTCCTCCACCATTACACTGAGCACCGGCTCACCACAGGGCTGTGTGTTGAGCCCCATCCTTTACTCCCTCTACACTCACGACTGCGCCCCCACCCATCCCACCAACACCATCATCAAGTTCGCGGATGACACGACTGTGGTTGGACTCATCTCAGAAGGAGATGAGACAGCCTATAGGGATGAAATCCAAAGGCTGGCAGCATGGTGTTCAGTGAACAATCTGGTCCTGAACTCCTCCAAAACAAAGGAACTTATAATTGACTTTAGAAAAACCAGTGGAGATTACGACCCACTCTACATCAATGAGGTCTGTGTGGAAAGGGTACCAGCTTTCAGGTTCCTGGGTACGCACATCGCAGAGGATCTTACCTGGTCTACCAACACCATCACCACAGTAAAGAAGGCACAGCAGAGACTCCACTTCCTGAGGATCCTCAGGAAAACCAACCTGCAGGAGAAGCTCATGTTGTCCTTCTATCGCTGCTCCATTGAGAGTGTGCTGGCACACTGTATAACCACATGGTATGCCAGCTGCTCAGAAAAGGACAGGAAGGCCCTTCAGAGGGTCATCACGACGGCCCAAAAGATCATCGGCTGCTCACTGCCCTCCCTGGAGCACCTGTTCAGCCTACGCTGCCTCAGTAGAGCAGGCAAAATAATAAAAGATCCATCCCACCCCGGCCACCGTCTGTTTGTTCATCTGCCCTCTGGTCGACGTTTCAGGTCGATCAAATCCCGAACAAACAGACTTAAGAACAGTTTTTACCCCAGGGCCATACGAGAACTGAACACTACCTTTGCACTAGGCAACACCGTTAAAAAATCTTGTACTTAATATAATTGTATTTAATTGTATTTATGTATTTATTTGTTTTTGCATTTATTGCATATATGTTTGTACGCACCGTCAGGATTGGCTATTTTTTTAATTTCGTTGTACTCGTTGCAATGACAATAAATGAATATTATTATTATTATTATTAGTTCCAGAGTTTATCATCATGGGCTGTGTGTTTGCAACAATGCATTGTTGTGACACAGATTGCAAGCATGTGGGGTCGCTGCATGCAGGTTTTTGCCAAACCACCCTGTGCATTACTTGAGAGAATTATGCAATCAAATAACTAAAAAAAGTTAAACAAGCAAATAATGAGACTCTCTGGTTTCTATGTTTTCTATGTTGTTTAGGTATAGTCAGAGATAGTCATAGTGTCATACAGCTTGGAAACCTGCCGTTCCTGAAGAAGTCTGAAAAAGTGTCTTGACCCAAAACTTCAACTATTCCTTTTCTTCAGAGATGCTGCCTGACCCACTGAGTTACTCCAGATTTTGTGCCTGTCTTCGGAAATTGGATAGGACAGATTTAGAGGGACATGGGCCAAATGCAAGAAGGTGGGGCTCGTGTAGATAGACAATAGACAATAGACAATAGGTGCAGGAATTTGGCGTTTCGAGCCAGCACCGCCATTCAATGTGATTATGGCTGATCTTTCTCAATGTACCCCGTTCCTGCCTTCTCCCCGTACCCCCTGACTCCGCTATCCTTAAGAGCTCTATCTAGCTCTCTCTTGAATGCATTCAGAGAATTGGCCTCCACTGCCTTCTGAGGCAGAGATGGGACATATTGGTTGAGGTGGGCAAGTTCAGCCAAAGGGCCAGTTTCCACACTTTCCATGTACCTGTCCAAATGTTTCTTAAACGCTGTGATAGTACCTGCCTCATCTGTTATAACATTCAATACTGATGAAAGCAGATACATTACAGATAGGATAGGAAAGGGTTTGATGACTATGGGCTAAATGCAAGCAAATGAAACTAGTCCAGTATGTCAACCTGGAATACAGTCCTCCCATAAACAAACTTGAGACACTACACCACAGCAACTGTCATTTATGGTAGAAGTTTCTTTTCAGAAAGGGACAGAATGAAAAAGACCACATTGACTTACCATTTAACTATTTGCATTTGGTCAATGGTGTCTGGAAGAGGAATATTGAACGTTTCTGGCAGAAACAAAACCACTATTGCTGAGAACACCATCAACACCCCCATCACAATAAATGGCAGGTTCTCTTGATAAATACCTGTGAAAAGAAAGCATACATTTACCTACAAGTGAGAATCAACAAATCGATATAAAAAGCCGAAGTACTTTATGCAACAGATGCCAATGTGAATTCAAATGTACTTCACAAAATGTATATTCAAGTCATTTCCAATTTCAGGTGTAGGTTATTTTCATTGTTCCTGATCTGGTTACAGTGATATCCCTTCTTGGTGAGAAGATGGGAAACATTTTTTGAGTTTGAGTTTAGTTTACTGTCATGTGTATCGAGGTACAGTGAAAAGCTTTTGTTGCGTACGAACCAGTCAGCGGAAAGACAATACATGATTGATCATCTGCTTGAGACTGTATGTTGCAGGGGAAAGATTAGTGATGGCTAATAACTAGTAAATAGGGATGTGGATTGTGCTAATTTGGTGACAGGGAACCATTGATAAAGCCTAAAAGTAGAGACATGGAATGCAGCAGTGGCGACACCCAAGTTTCCAGAACGTCATGAATGATATTATAGCGGGCACCCATCGTTGTAACAGAAAATAGGATCTACTGTCAACTAAGTTAGGCTTGTGGATAATCATTTTTATTTGTCATTAAGACCTTGTTTGTTACCGCATTAAGCCTTTCTGTAACTTCCATTCTGTAATCAAGACCTAGTTTTGCTGTTAACCAAGTTTCTGTGTGATCTGTTCAGCTGAGAATATAAAAGCTGTACTGAAGTTGTGCTCAGGAGATCAGCCTTGACTGGTCTCCTGGTGTGCACCAGTTTTAATAAATCGTTCGTTACTTTGAACACCAACTCCGCACGGCCTTTCCATTTGCTCCAAAACTGGACTAGAATTTATTTGTTACATTGTAATTTTCATGAGCACAATATAACACCACCCAATATTATGGGATAATTGGGAAATTATTACTGGGAAATTAAAGACTAAATCTTTCTTACTTCAACGTTGCAGTTGGCTAGAACATTGACAAACTGATATGGGTTGTTTTGCTTTCATTATGTTAATCAAATGCATCATTGCCTTCTTCTTGTTCTTAATTTCAAATAATGTGGGAGTATGTGTTCAGAATCTGTCACCCTCTCCTTTAATACATACTCAAGTACTGAGATACGAACAAATATCATTGCATATTTCAACTCCAAAATAGTTTCAACAGCTCACATCACCACTAACAATTATATATTCCATAACCTAGGGTACTGTCCCATTCACCTGTTTCCCATTGAGGACATTGGACTTTTGTGGAAGGAACTGATATGCTATGAGGCTGAGGATTATATTTTGCACACTGTATCTTTCCCTTTGCTCTATCTCTTGTTTTGAACTGATTGTATGTAGTATGTATGTATGTATGTATATATGTATGCATGTATGTATGGTTTAGCTGATTTGATTGCATAGCATGCAAAACAAATAACTATACACGTCCATAAGATCACCCCTCAGCCTGCTGTGCTCCAAGGAATAAAGTCGTAGCCTGCACAATCTTTCCGAATAGCTCTGGCCCTCATGTATTGGCAACATGCTCACTGCACTCTTTCCAGCTTAGTAACATTCTTCCGATAAGAGGGTGATCAAATCTGCACACAATACTCCAATACAGCGTCGCAATGTCTTGTACAACTGTAACATAACATCCCAACTTCTACACTCAGTATCGTGACTTATGAAGACCAATGAACCTTCCTTCATTTGTAGGAAGGAACTGCAGATGTTGGTTTACACCGAAGATAGGCACAAAATGCTAGAGTAACTCAGCGGGACTTGCAGTATCTCCGTAGAGAAGGAATGGGTGACATTTCGGGTCAAGACCCTTCTTCAGACTGAGAGTCAAGGGAGAGGGAGACACAGAGATATGGAGGGGTAATGTGTGAAAATTACAGGTCAAAGCAGACGATGAAAAGGAAATGTAGAATGGTTCATTGCTTACTGAGGGCAAGGTGACAAGGAGGCGTACAATCAATAAAATTATTCAGGACAGTGAAACTGGACAGAGAATTGGGGTGGGGGATGGACGTAGAGAGAGGGAAAGCAAGGGATACTTGAAGTTAGAGAACTCAGCTTTCTTTACTACCTTATCTACCTGTGACCTATGTCGGGATAGTGTTAAAAATCCTTATATTCGACAAGAATATGGTGGCACAGTGGTAGAGTTGCTGCCTCACAGTGCCAGAGACCTGGGTTAAATCCTGACTACGGGTGCTATCTTTATGGAGTTTGTATGTTCTCGCCGTGACCTGCGAGGGTCCTCTCTGAGATATTTGATTTGCTCCCACACTCCAAAGACGTAAAGGTTTGTAGGTTAATTGGTTTAAGTAAAATTGTAAATTGCCCCTAGTGTGTGTAGGATAGTGTTAGTGTATGGGTATCGCTGGTCAGTGTGGACTCGGTTGGTTGAAGGGCCTGTTTCCGTGCTGTATCTCTGTATTTTAAAAAAAATTCAAGAGGTGTCATTGTTTCCTTACCAAGTAAAACAATGTAAGGAGAAATAATGCTACCACCTCTGGAAGCCATTGAACACATTCCAACACCTGTGTTTCTCATCGGGGTTGAATACAGTTCGGAAGTGTAGACATAAACCATGGTAAAAGCACATGTGTTTCCCAGTTTTCCAATTAACACCAGCACTGTAGAAAGTATTGAAACATCTAGAAAAAGCAGGAAGAGCTGCATTAATGCTGTCGGTCTGCAACTGGCAAGCTGTGTGGATCTGTCACAAACGCAACACAAAGCTTAGTTTTCCCCAGTTCAGTTTAGTTTAACGTCACTAGGTGCAATGAAAAGCTTTTGTTGTGTGCTAACCAGTCAGTGGAAAGACAATACATGATTACAATCGAGCTATTTACAGTGTATAGATACATGATAAGGGAATAATGTGGAGGAGTTTAAGGAGATCATAGTTAATATAAGAAATGTTGCTGTAGGCAGAGATTTAGGAGTGTGGAGCGAGTGGAACATGTGATTGTAGATCTGCTTCTGTGGTTAGCATGCTAATAGTCGCCTGGGTTGGGCGTTATCTTGCCTGCTCCGGTTGCATGTACATGTTAGCTCCAATCATGTTAGCTCCAAAGAGTAAACATTGGTAAACTTTTGTGTCTTTTCTCCTCTAGACCCTTCTTCAGACTGAAGAAGGGTCTCGACCCGAAACGTCACCCATTCCTTCTCTCCTGAGATGCTGCCTGACCTGCTGAGTTACTCCAGCATTTTGTGAATAAATACCTAGCGGTAGAGTTGCTGCCTTACAGCGCCAGAGACCCGGATCCAATCCTGGCCATGGGTGCTGTCTGTATGTAGTTTGTACGTTCTCCCTGTGGCTTGTGTGGGGTGTTCTCTGGGAGCTCCGGTTTCCTCCCACACTCCAAAGACATATAGATTTGTAGGTTCATTGGCTTGGTAAAATTGTAAAATGGTCACTAATTTGTGTAGGATAGTGTTAATGTGCGAGGATTACTGGTTCGCACAGTCTCAGTGGGCCAAAAGGCCAATTTCTGCACTGTTTGTCAAAACTGAACAAAACTAAACAAAACTAAACTGAACTAACCTAAACAAAACTGAAATATTATGTTCTCCTGAGATGCTGCCTGACCCAGTGAGTTACTCTTGCACTTTGTGTCTATCTTTAATACTAAAAAGCCAACAAATACTGTACTGGAGTACAGTGTGGAGTACAGTACTGGAGAAACAATGTGCTGGAGTACCTCAGTGGGTCAGGCAGGATCTTTGGAGAATATGGATAGGTGACGTTTCAGGTCAGGACCCTCCTTCAGACACTATCATGTTGGTGTCGTGGAGGTGGTATTGAGTCCATAAATCTATACAGGAAAGATTTAATGTGGCAGTCCTCCTTGTGACCGTGTGAGTTTTCTCTGAATGCTCTGGTTTCCTCCCACACTCCAAAGGCGTACAGGTTTATAGGCTTTTATAAAACTGTAAATTGTCCCTAGTGTGTAAGATAGTGTTAGTGTACGGGGTGATCGCTGGTCGGCACGGACTCGGTGGGCCGTAGGACCTGTTTCCACGCTGTATCTCTAAAGTCAAGTGCAGTCTGATGTCTAAAGGCTTGTTCGCGGTTGTCACACTAGGATCACTGTAGAATCAGTGTAAAATTTACTTGATGGTATGAGGTTCATGAAGAGCAGAACACCTCCACTCAGAACAAGAATGCCTGAATGGCTGAGTCTGCGTGGAAACTTCCGGAGGAGAAACATGGCTGCGATATAACCTGGAATCTCAATGGCACCAAGGAGGAAACAATTCAGATAGTCGTTGCCATGGAGATTGGGGACGTTCAGAGACAGACCAAAGTATCCAATTGATATAATCATCCTGCAAAATAAAAGGCAAAATACTTCTTGTCAAACACTTTTGTTTTTAATGTTCTCCCAGCCTCTTTTTGTTGTCTTGTTGAGTCTCATTCTCTAACTCATTTTCACCTAGCCCACAGCCAACAATGTTTCCTTTATCGTCGTTACTTTTTTGCATATCTTTCATTCATATCTCTCTATATCACCGTATATATATCTCTCGTTTCCCCTTCCCTTGACCCTCAGTCTGAGGAACAGTCTCATCCTGAATCGTCACCTATTCCTTTTCTCCAGAGATGCTGTCTGACCCGCTGAGTTACTTCAGTCTTTGTGTCAATCTTTGGTCTCTTTTCTTGGATTTGTTCTTCCATTTGATTTAAGAAGATAACTGCAGATGCTGGTACAAATCGAAGGTATTTATTCACAAAATGCTGGAGTAACTCAGCAGGTCAGGCAGCATCTCAGGAAAGAAGGAATGAGGTGACATTTCGGGTCGAGACCCTTCTTCAGACTGATGAAGACAGATTGATCAATTTGATTTAATGTCGTTTGTAGAACCTGTAACATGTGTAGCCTTTGCAGCCTTGTTTTAATATAGAACAGTACAGCACAGGAACAGGCCCTTCAGCCCACAATGTTTGTGCCGAATGTGATGCCAAGATAAACTGATCTCACCTACTGTGTGTGATCCATATCCTTTTATTCCCTGCACTTCCATATGCCTATTTAAATGCTTCTTAAATACCACTATCGTATCTGCCTCCACCACCACCCCAGGCAATGTGTTCCAGGCCCCCACTGCTCTCTGTGGAAAAACTCGCCTGACACATCCCCATTAAACCTTCTCCCTCTCACCTTGTAGCTGTGCCCTCCAGTGTGGACATTTCCATCCTGGAAAAAAGGTTCTAACTGTCTACCCTTTCTATACCTCGCATAATTTTATATACTTCCATCAAGTCTCCCCTTAACCTCCAACGTTCCAGACAAAACAATGCAAGTCTATCCAACCTCTCCCTCTAGCTGAATCCAGGCAGCATTCTGGTAAACCTCCTCTGCACCCTTTCCAAAGCCTCCACGTTTCATGCAATGGGGCGACCAGAACTGTACGCAATACTCCAAATGCGGCCCAACCAAAGTCCTATAGAGTTCTCTCATGACTTCCTGACTCTTACACTCAAAGTCCCTCACAATGAAGGCAAGCGTACCATTCGCCATCTTTACCACCCTGTCCACTTGTGCTGCCATCTACACTGAGCTATGAATGGACTCTAGGTTCCCTCTGTATATGAATGTTATTAGGGGTCTTGTTATTAACTGTATACTTTTGTCTTTCTCTCAACCTCACAAATGCACCACCTTGCAGTCTCTCTGGCTAAACTTCAACTGCCATTTCTCTTCCAATTTCTGCAGATGATCTATATCCATTATATCTCTGACTTCCTTCCTCACTGTCTGCAACTTCTCCAATTTTGGTGTCACCGGTAAAATTACTCACCAACCCATCTACATTTACATCCAGGTTATTTATATACATCACAACATCAGAGGTCCCCGCACAGAATATGGTTTGTAGGTTAATTGGCCTGTGGATATTGCCCCCAGTATGTAGGGAGTGGATGAGAAATTGGATAATATAGAACTCAGCATGGATTTGGTGGGCGGAAGGGCCTTTTTACATGCAGTATTTCTAAATTAAACCAAATAATTAAAATCCAGTCAGTGGAAAATATGTAGAGATTACTTTAGTTTAGTTTAGTTTAGTTTCAAGGTTTCAAGGTCAGTTTATTGTCACATGTACCAATTAAGGTACAGTGAAATTTGAGTTACCAGTTTAGAGATACAGCTTGGAAACAGGCCCTTCACCTCACCAATTCCTTTTCGGGGGTCCTTCTACACAGGGATTCTGCCCCTCTACATCGGGGGCCCGGGGTGAAGGTTACTGCACCGAGGTGTCCCTTGCAACCTGTTTCTCTCGCGGTTCACAGACTCGCCAGCCGCCTGCCACATTTGCGGGCTGGAAGAATCTGTGTTCCACGAGTACATAGAATGTGTGAGGTTGCAGCCCCTGTTCCAATATCTAAAAGGGCTGCTCCTTGCCTTCTGGCTGCACTTCACACCCACCATCCTCATCTTTGGAAACCCTGTGCGTAGGGGAGATGGCTGGGCCGAAGATGTCCTGGTTGGGTTGCTCCTAGGCCTGGCCAAGCTGGCCATCCGTGAGTCATGGCGCCAGGTGGAAGAGGGCTCTGCCTGAGCCGGCTGCCTGCCCCTTTTCCAGGGTTACATCCACGCCCGGGTGATAATATAAAGGGACTCTGCTTTCCACGGGTGTCATGGATGAATTCCAGGAATGTTGGGCACCGCGGAGGTTGGAATGGATCCTCAATAAGGATGGGGAATTAGTGGTTTAATATTTTAGAATATTTGCTTTATTTTGTATTCTGGTGGTGTGTTTGTTTGTATTGTTTTGTATTGTAAATAGCACTTTTGTAAATAATTGATTAAAATTATATTGGTTAAAAAAAGGTCCTTGACGACCAACGCTCACCCCTACACTAGTTCTGTTATGCCAGCTTTGCATCTACACATTAGGGACAATTTACAATTTTATAGAAGCCAATTAATCAACAAAGCAGCACTCTTGGAAATGTGGGAGGAAACCGGAGCACCTGGAGGAAACCCACACGTTCACAGGGAGAACGTACAAACACTGTACAGACAGCATGTGTGGTTGGGATTGAACCCGGGACTCTGATGCTGTGAGGCGTCAATACTCCCACCTCGCCGCTATTCGTCAGATATTTTTTAATAAACACATTTGAATATTCTTCTTGAAACTCATACTTACCACATGAGTACGCAAATGACTGTGATGACTATGATATTGCGAGATTTTATCAATTGAGTAACTGGAACAGATTTTACTTGTTTATTCTGCAGATGTTCAAGCTGGAAGAAAAACAGAAGTTTCAACATTGCATCGGCTCTGCGTAAAGTGTCAGTATTATTATCCACATCTCCTGATTCACATTGGGCATGGGATGTCCAGAAACTGATTATTCACAGTTTGTTCTGTGAGCTTGTGAATGAATGAATGAATGAATGAATGAATGAATGAATGAATGAATAAATGAGGGAATGAATGATACTTTATTGTCACATGTGACAAGTCACAGTGATATTCTTTGTTTTACACACCCAAGGTATGCAAATAGACGCCACATGAAGGGCGACGACAAAGTTATAACGTATCCCTCGCCAGGTCCTCCTTTGTTTCCCCCCCCCTCTCCCACGTCACAGCTGTTCCCCCATGCTGGGTCCGCCTTTGTTCTTGTATGCAGCATCTATAGAGATCTGTATACAGCTTGTACAGAGGATTGAGCAAGGTTGCACAAACATTGCAAAGATGCCTTAAAAACCTTGGCACAACCTCCTAAATCTCAGCATCGTTCCTCTTCCCCAAACTGCTAGCAAATGCGGCCTAGTGGAAATTAAATTTCAACCCAATGAAATTTATGGCTTTATAAAAATATGCTGAATATTCTCCCACATGTAAAGTTAAATTAGAATCTGCACAACTCCAAAACTGAATCTTGATTAATGGTGCCAACTCCATAAATAGTGCTCCGAAATTTAGTTAGAATTTTTGTAAAAATGTGCAATTTTCAAACACATGTGAAAACAAGGAACTGCAGTTGCAGGTTTACAAAAAAAGACACAAACTGCTGGAGTAATTCAGTGGGTCAGGCAGCATCTCTGGAGAACATGGATCTCTGGAGAATTTTTTACAAATGACTCTTTCAGTAGAGGATCTACTCTCCAGTGTTGGTTAACAATTGTGGAGATAAACTCTTACATCCAATCATTTCTAGATTGTGACATTTGTGTATCACACAAGGGGCTGCATGGTGGCGCAGCAGTAGAGTTGCTGCCTTACAGCACCAGGGACCCGGGTTTGATCCTGATTATGGGTGCTGTTTGTACGGAGTTTGTACATTCTTCCTGTGACTGCATTGGTTGTCTCTGGGTGTACCAGTTTCCTCCCATACTCCAAAGACGTAAAGGTATGTAGGTTAATTGTCATCTTTAAATTGTCCCTAATGTGTAGGATTGTGCTAGTGTACGGGGTGATTGCTGGTCGGTGTGAACTCAGTGGGCCGAAGGGCCTGCTTCCACACTGTGTCTCTAAAGTCTAAAGTGAAGTCTAACACAAAACCTCAACATTTTTCCTTTCTCAATATGACAAGCAATAGAGCTGTTTTCACTAATAAATGTTTTAGGATAAAGCCCATGGGAAATTGGCAAGAATCTGAGAATTAGTGAAACAATTTTGCTGATGATCTGAGAGTGATCCTATGTAATATATATCTATAATGCTGAGAACTACATTCTGCATTCTGTATCTTTGCTCCACCTATTGTGCTTGAGTTTGGTTTGGTTGTGTTTATGCACAGCATTATCTGACTTGATTGGATAGCAGGTAAAACAAAACATTTCACTGCACATCCATACACGTGACAATAATAAACCTGAACCTGTCTTATAATGGAACGAGGCAAATGTGATCTTATCTCCAAATTACTGCTAATAAAAAAAATCCAAAATAATTTTATCCAGTGAGAAGTTACAACACACAGTTCATGTTAATCTCCTGTAGTTTTGTTTAGTACAGAGATACAGCATGGAAAACAAGCTTTTCGGCCCAACGAGTCTGCGCCGACCAGCGATCCTCACACACACTATCCTACACACCAGGGATAATTTACAAATTTACCAAGCAAATCAACCTACAAACCTGTACGTCTTTGGAGTATGGGAGGAAACCGGAGCTCCGGGAGAAAATCCACTCAGGATACGGGGATAACGTACAAACTCCCTACAGACAGCACCCATACTCAGGATCAAACCCGGGTCTCTGGTGCTGTAAGGCAGCAACTCTACCACTTTGCCATAGTTCCGCCCTATTTGTGCAGTTGTTATAGTACAGCTGCATATTTGTCAGAATATTCATGCCTAATTTTTTTGCAGTGAAGTCTGATCGAAAATGTATGTCCATTCATTTTTGGGTGAACTCAGGTTTACATTATTAATTTTTTTATGATCGATTAACTTGGTGAAGACTTATCATCTGAAAACAAGAGGATAACAAAAAACAAAGGAAGTGGGACAGACTTGTTGGCCCAAACAATATCAAGTTGTGTCGGGAGCAACTGCAAATGCTGGTTTATACCAAAGTGACACAAAACGCTGGAGTAACTCAGCAGGGCAGACAGCATCTCTGGAGAAAAGGAATAAGTGATGATTTTGATCGCAACCCTCCTTCAGACTGAAAGATAGAGAAGGCTCAATATCAAGGAGTAATCACCTTCTGAATAGAAGAGATATCATAAGTGAGAGGAGCAGAATTAGACCATTCAGCCCATCATGTCGACTTTGCCATTCAATCCTGGCTGATCTATCTCTCCCTCCTAACCCCATTCTCCTGCCTTTACCCCCTAACCCCTGACACCCATACAAATCAGAATGTATCTATCTCTGCCTTAACAATATCAATTGTGTGCGGGCCCCCACAGCCTTCTGTGGCAAAGAATTCCACAGATTCACCACCCTCTGACTGAAGAAATTCTGCATCATCTCCCTCTTAAATGAACGTCCTTTAATTCTGAGGCTATGACCTCTGAGCCTAGACTCTCCCACTAGTGGAAACATCCTCTCCACATCCACTCGAAATGAAAATAACGGAGAGGAAAGTGTTGCTCTGTATTAAAGAACTGAACAATCACACAGCAATGAAATAAATGGTCTTGCCCCAATACCTCATCGTCAGTCAAAAGTACTGTTGGTGCAGTGATGCCATTTTTCTTTGCCATGAGTCGAATTATTGATTCAGCTTCCTTTACCCTTCCCTTGGACAGTAGCCAGCGTGGAGATTCAGGAATAAACCTAGAATTAAACAAGGTATTCTGTAACAAGATTATTGAAGCATCAAAGAACTTGTGAAATTACTTCTTAACAATACGATACGATATGATACGATAAAACTTTATTCATCCCTGGAGGGAAATTGGTCTGCCAACAGTCACAACGCACAACAAGGTGCACGAAAACGAAAAATTAACATTAAATTAAAAGTAAGAAAAAAAAGAATATGTCTAGCGACTGTTGGTCGGCCGCAGAGGCCCCCCCGCCGCCGCCCACGTCGAGGCTCCCGCTGTCACCCCCAAGGCTCCTTCGGCCCAGACAGGCCTCACCACCTGGCTTCTCTGCAGGCCCCTGGGAGGCCTGTGGGGCGAGTCATGCCTACCGGAGTGCGAACCGATCGGCAACGTGGTTGTTCGGCGGGTGGATCGGGCCCGCGCGGCTCGTCGGAACACTCCCGCCGCGTGCGCGGCTCCCTGGGACCCGGGACAGTAAGAGTGGCACAGTGGCGCAGCTGGTGGAGCTGCTGCCTCACAGTGCCTGAGACCCGGGTAGGGTCCTGACCTCGGGTGCTGTCTGCCTGGAGATTGCATGAATCCTGTACGTCTTTGGAGTGTGGGAGGATACCGGCGAACCCAGAGAAAGCCCATGCGGTCACAGGGAGAACGTACAAACTCCATACAGACAGTGCTCATAGTCAGGATCAAATCGAGGTCTCTGGGTCTGTAAGGCAACAACTCTACTGCTACACCACCGTGCTGCCCTGATGGGACATATCCCAGGTTATTGAAAGAAGAGATTGCAGGAGCCTTTGACAATGATCTTTGCATCTTCTGTAGCCGCAGGCGAGGTTCCGGAGGACAGAAGAGTAGCTAATGACGCCTCACAGCACCAAAGCACCATCTCTGACACCTCTCTCCCCAATCTTGATTTCTCCATCTCCAACACAGTGGACACACTATCGACTGGCAGGTAATAGGTTGAAATGTGTAGGAAGGAATTGTAGATGCTGGTTTACACCAAAAATAGACACATAATGCTAGAGCAACTCAGCGGGACAGACAGCATCTCTAGCGAGTATGAATGGGTGAGTTTTCGGGTTGAGATCCTTCTTCAGACTGAGATACAGGTGAGGAGGTTTTCATATAACCATATAACCATATAACAATTACAGCACGGAAACAGGCCCGTTCGGCCCTACCAGTCCATGCCGACCACTTTCCCTGACCTAGTCTCATCTACCTGTTCTCAGACCATAACCCTCCAATCCCCTCCCATCCATATACCTATCCAATTTACTCTTAAATAATAAAATCGAGCCTACTTCCACCGGAAGCTCATTCCACACAGCCACCACCCTCTGAGTAAAGAAGTTACCCCTCATGTTACCCCTAAACTTTTGTCCCTTAATTCTGAAGTTATGTCCCCTTTTTGGAATCTTCCCCACTCTCAAAGGGAAAAGCCTACCCACGTCAACTCTGTCCGTCCCTCTTAAAATTTTAAAAACCTCTATCAAGTCCCCCCTCAACCTTCTACGCTCCAAAGAATAAAGACCCAACCTGTTCAACCTCTCTCTGTAGCTTAAGTGCTGAAACCCAGGCAACATTCTAGTAAATCTCCTCTGTACCCTCTCCATTTTGTCGACATCCTTCCTATAATTTGGCGACCAGAACTGCACACCATACTCCAGATTCGGCCTCACCAATGCCCTGTACAATTTTAACATTACATCCCAACTTCTATATTCGATGCTCTGATTTATAAAGGCAAGCATACCAAACGCCTTCTTCACCACCCTATCCACATGAGATTCCACCTTTAGGGAACAATGCACAGTTATTCCCAGATCCCTCTGTTCCACTGCGTTCCTCAATTCCCTACCATTTACCCTGTACGTCCTATTTTGATTTGTCCTACCAAAATGCCGCACCTCACACTTATCAGCATTAAACTCCATCTGCCATCTTTCAGCCCACCCTTCCAAAGGGCCCAAGTCTCTCTGTAGACTTTGAAAATCTACCTCACTATCAACTACTCCACCTATCTTAGTATCATCTGCATATTTACTAATCCAATTTGCCACACCATCATCCAGATCATTAATGTAAATGACAAACAACAGTGGACCCAACACAGATCCTTGGGGTACTCCACTAGACACTGGTCTCCAACCTGACATACAGTTGTCAACCATTACCCTCTGGTATCTCCCATTCAGCCATTGTTGAATCCATCTTGCAACCTCACTATTAATACCCAACGATTTAACCTTCTTAATCAACCTTCCATGTGGAACCTTGTCAAATGTCTTACTAAAGTCCATATAGACAACATCCATAGCCTTGCCCTTATCAATTTCCCTGGTAACCTCTTCAAAAAATTCAAGAAGATTAGTCAAACATGACCTTCCAGGCACAAATCCATGTTAACTGTTTCTAATCAGGCCTTGTTTATCCAAGTGATTATATATATTGTCCCTAAGTATCTTTTCCATTAATTTTCCCACCACAGACATCAAACTAACAGGTCTATAATTGCTAGGTTTACTTTTAGAACCTTTTTTAAACAAAGGCACAACATGCGCAATGCGCCAATCTTCCGGCACCATCCCCGTTTCTAATGACGTTTGAAATATTTCCATCATAGCCCCTGCTATTTCTGCACTAACTTCCCTCAATGTCATAGGGAATATCCTATCAGGACCTGGAGACTTATCCACTTTTATATTTTTCAAAAGTGTCCGTACCTCCTCTTCTTTAATCCTCATAATTTCCATCACTACTCTACTTGTTTCGCTTACCTCACATAATTCAATATCCTTCTCCTCGGTGAATACCGAAGAAAAGAAATTGTTTAATATCTCCCCCATTTCTTCCGGCTCAGCACATAGTTGTCCACTTTGACTCTCTAATGGACCAATTTTATCCCTCGCTATCCTTTTGCTATTGACATATCTGTAGAACCCCTTGGGGTTTACTTTTACTTTACTTGCCAAAGCAACCTCATATCCTTTTTTCGCTTTTCTAATTTCCTTCTTAAGATTCCTTTTACATTCTTTATATTCCTCAAGAACCTCATTTACTCCCTGCCGCTTATATTTATTGTATATCTCCCTCTTTTTCCGAACCAAGTGTCCAATTTCCCTGGAAAACCACGGCTCTTTCAAATTATTATTCTTTCCTTTCCACCGAACAGGGACATAAAGACTGTACTCTCAAAATTTCACCTTTAAATATCCTCCATTTCTCTATTATATCCTTTTCATAAAACAAAATGTCCCATTTCACTCCTTTTAAATCCTTTCTCATCTCCTCAAAATTAGCCTTTCTCCAATCCAAAATCTCAACCCTTGGTCCAGATTTGACCTTCTCCATAATTATATTGAAACTAATGGCATTGTGATCACTGGACCCAAAGTGCTCCTCAACACATACCTCCGTCACCTGACCCGTCTCATTTCCTAACAGGAGGTCCAACACTGCCCCTTCTCTGGTAGGTACCTCTACGTATTGCTGCAAAAAACTATCCTGCACACATTTTACAAACTCCAAACCATCCAGCCCTTTAACAGAATGTGATTCCCAGTCTATGTACGGAAAATTGAAATCACCCACAATCACTACTCTGTGCTTACTTCTAATATCTGCTATCTCCTTACATATTTGCTCTTCCAATTCTCGTTCCCTATTTGGCGGTCTATAATACACCCCTATAAGTGTTGCTAAACCTTTCTCATTTCTGAGTTCCACCCAAACAGCCTCCCTAATCGAGCCTTCTAGACTGTCCTGCCAAAGCACTGCTGTGATATCCTCCCTGACAAGCAATGCAACACCCCCACCTCTTGCCCCTCCGATTCTATCACATCTGAAACAATGAAATCCTGGAATATTTAATTGCCAATCGCAACCCTCCTGCAACCATGTTTCACTGATCGCCACAACATCATACTTCCAGATGTCAATCCAGGCTCTAAGCTCATCCACCTTTCTTACAATGCTCCTAGCATTAAAATATACACATTTAAGGGACCCATCATTTCTTATTCTCAGTTTATTTCTTTTCACTTCTTTCTCTCCTACATATTGGGTCTGAGTGTTTCCCTTTTCTGCCTCCTGCCTCACACACTGCCTATTAGCTATCTGTGTTTGAGTTCCTCCCCCCAACCGTACTAGTTTAAAGTCTCCGCAATTACCTTAGCAAATCTCCCCGCCAGGATATTGGTTCCCCTCAGGTTCAGATGCAACCCGTCCTTTTTATACAGGTCATACTTCCCCCAGAAGAGGTCCCAATGATCCAGAAACTTGAATTTCTGCTCCCTGCACCAGTCCCTCAGCCACGTATTTATCCTCCACCTCACACCATTCCTATTCTCACTATCGCGTGGCACAGGCAGTAAGCCTGAGATTATCACTTTGGAAGTCCTTTTTTTTAACTCTCTTCCTAACCCCCTAAATTCTGCTTTCAGGACCTCTTCCCTTATCCTACCTATAATGTTGGTACCTATATGTACCACGACCTCTGGCTCCTCTCCCTCCCCTTTCAGGATATCCTGGACACGCTCAGACACATCCCGGACACTGGCACCAGGGAGGCAAACTACCATCCGGGTCTCCCGACTGCATCCACAGATTCGCCTATCTGACCCCCTCAATATAGAGTCCCCTATTACTATCGCTCTCCTCTTCCTTTCCCAACCCTTCTGAGCAACAGGGCCGGACTCCGTGCCAGAGGCCCGGGCGCCATCGCTGCCCCCAGGTAGGCTGTACTCCCCAACAGTACCTAAACAGGAGTATTTATTGCCAAGGGGTACATCCACTGGGGTACTCTCTAGTCCCTGCCTCTGCTCCTTGCCCCCCCTAACCGTGACCCACTTGTCTACCTCCCGTGGTCTTGGAGTGACCACCTCTCTATAACTCCTCCCTATAACCTCCTCACTCTCCCTGACCAGACGGAGGTCATCAATCTGCTGCTCCAGGTTCCTAATATGGTCCCTTAGGAGCCCCATCTCGTCGCACCTGGCGCAGATGTGAATGTCTGGAAGACTATCAGACTCCCAGATTCCCCACATCTGAAACCCAGAACAATAAACTGCCCTGGCAGTCATACTCCCCCTTAACCGCTCCAACCGCCCACCCAAAAGAACTGAGTGATCTCCTGGGAGAGGCGAAAAACTGGATAAAAACCCAGGCCAATTTGGGAAAAAAAAAAATCGGGAAATTCCTCTCCGACCCCAAGCTAGGCGATCGAAACTTGTCCGGGAGATCACACAGGTCTTACTCCTTACTATCCCCCACACAATACTACGGTCTCTGCTCTCTCTCACTCACACACACGCACACTGATTGCTGCTACTGCTGCTGCTGCTGCTGGCATGGGCAAATGGACATATTTTGGTTATCTTGGTCAGAATGAATCCTAGTGACACCAGCTTTATAAGGTCATTACCTACTGATTGAATGGGTTGAAGGTTGAAGGGTCTACATACCACCACAAAGGAATGTACAGCAAACTGATCAGGGTCAGGGTCAACATCAACATTTTCCATCCTCTTATGAAATAGGCAACAAAAGGCAGCATCATGTAACCCACGGCATAAAAACAGCCAATTCCAAGTGTAGAGTATGCAACCCGAATGGATTTCTGTAGAAGTTCAGATCCTGCAAGGAGAGTAGAACAAGATTCAGTGATTCGTGAGTTCATTTTTATTCACTGTCACTTTATATTCAAGTAAAAATTGCCAACATTAACTTACCTGCTGAACCATAAACCGTGCCATGTGAAGCTTGAAGAATCTCACCTTAATGAGACCACTTATCAAACAGCACAGAGATGTAATAAAAAGCAGCACACAATGGGGAAGACAGTTTAATTTTCTATTGTGTGTCAGGGCGTTTGAATGTGACAACATCTAGCCTCTTTCAAGTGTAGTGGGTCTGGACGCAGCAGGAATCAGGCAAGACGCCAGGTAAGGATTAACTAATTTTAATGCAGCATCAGAACATTCACTCTGTTCAGTTACCCGCACGAGTTCACTCTAGCCCCATCAGGCAAACCCTGTAGCTCCAGACCCCTCCCCAGCCCTGTCCACTCCGTGCTGAGGGGGATGACCCAGGGAGTGGCCTAATCCACGGGCACCGCCACAGGACCCCCTCCAAGAACCGGAAGCACGAAACGGACAGGGGGACGTACGAGACGACCAGCCCGTGTGTGCACCACGGTGGTCGCAGGAACCGGAACCACTCCGCCAGGGGAAGAAAACCGCGGGGATGCTGGGGGTAAGGGCCGGGACGCAGCACGTCACCGAGGGCGAGGCCGTGCCAGTAGGAAGGGCTGCCTAATGTCCACGTGCGCCGGCTTCAGCCGCAAAATAGAGACTGTCTCAGGACGACCCCCCATGTCCTATACGAAGGTGGGAGAGCCACGCTCGAGCACCTTGAATGGCCCTTCATACGGACGCTGAAGGGGCATCCAGTGTGCATCCCGGCGCAGGAATACAAACGGACAGTCCTGCAGAGCGGAAGGGACATGCGACTGAACCGAACCATGGCGAGACGTCGGCACCGGTGCCAGCTTGCCCACCATCTCCCGAAGGCATTGCAGGCCGATAGTTGTGCCGCCTGACCCTGGGCTGATGGAATAAACTCACCGGGCACTGTCAGCGGGGCCCCGTACACAAATTCAGCCGAGGAGGTGGCCAAGTCTTTTTTGGGCGCAGTGCAGACGCCCAGTTAAACCCACGGCAACGCGTCGACCCAGTCTGGGCCAACGAGCCGGGCCTTTAGGGCAGCCTTGAGCTGGCGGTGGAAGCGCTCCACCAGGCCGTTCGCCTGCGGATGGTACGCTGTGGTGTGGTGCAGGTTAACCCACAGTAGGTGAGCCATGGCCGACCACAGTTCGGAGGTGAATTGCGGGCCTCGGTCGGACGTGATGTCGAGCAGCACTCCAAATCTGGCAATCCAGTGTGCCGCCAAAGCATGGGCACAAGTAGAGGCAGAAGTGTCCGGCAGTGGAACTGCTTCCGGCCACCGCATGAAACGGTCAACCACAGTCAGGAGGTCCGTGAAGCCCCGAGAAGGCGGCAGCAGCCTCAGGATGTCCACGTGGATGTGGTCGAACCGCTGGCGAGGGACGATGAACTCCTGGAGTGGCGCTCGAACATGCCGCTGTACTTTGGCAGTTTGGCATGGGATGCAGGTGCGCGCCCAATGCCAACCTGTTTACGTAACCCGTGCCACACGAAACGGGAAGCCACGAGGGTCGGAGCCCGTGGAGCACCTCGAACACTCTGCCACAGGGAACGTCCTCCAACTGCAGGCCCGAAACGGCGGTACCGTAGGCGGACATCTTCACGTTTGCAAACTGTATATAGTTACGCCTTTAAACAACAGAGATTACCACAAACTCTGATTGAATCAACAATAATACTTATTCCTAAAAAAGATAAGGATTCTGAAGACCCTGGTTCGTACAGAGCGATAGCTCTTTTAAATACTGATCAGAAGATATTAGCGAAAATTTTAGCTCATAGATTAAGTTTAGTTATAGATAAATTGATACACCCCGACCAATCAGGCTTTATATCTAAACGATATTCATTTTTCAATTTGAGACGCTTGTTCAATATAATATATTCAAATAGAATATTAAACGAAGATTTAGCAATCATTTCGCTAGATGCTGAAAAAGCATTTGATCAAGTAGAATGGCCCTATCTTTTCTCAGTGATGGAAAAATTTCAATGAGGTGAAAATTTTTGTTCATGGGTGAAACTTTTATATACATCCCCAACAGCTAGAATATTAACTAATCAAATGCTGTCATCCAAATTTCATTTATTTAGGGGTTGTAGACAAGGATGCCCACTATCTCCGCTTCTATTTGCCCTCGTTATAGAACCACTTGCTGAGAGTATTAGATCAAATCCAGACATTCACGGTTATAACACTAAACATACAACCAATAAAATTTCTTTATATGCGGATGATGTATTAATATACATTACAAATCCAAAATTAGCATTCAGAATTTATTAAATCTCATAACTGAATTTGGTTCATTTTCAGGTTATAGAATTAACTGGTACAAAAGTGAAATTATGCCAATAATGGAACAAAATCCAGCCATACTTCAACAATTTCTTTTTAAAATTGCTTATGAAAAGTTTAAATATCTTGGAATTTACGTGACTAGGAAATATACTTCTTTATTTAAATTAAATTTTCCTCCTCTACTTACTAAATTACACAGAAATATCCAATTTTGGAAAACACTTCCTATATCATTAGTTGGTCGTAGTAATGCTATAAAGATGATCTTTCTCCCACAGCTACTATACTTATTTCAAGCAATTCCGATCTATCTTCCAAAAAAGTTTTTTTTAAAAATCGATTCAATTATTACTAATTTTATTTGGGACTACAAGACTCATAGAATAAATAAAATACATCTATGTAAGTCTAAAACTAATGGAGGAATTGCCTTACCTAACTTCTTATTTTATTATTGGGCGGTTATTATTAAAAATATAACCTTCTGGTTGGATGACACTGATCAACAACCGGATTGGTTAAAGATGGAGAAAGAGGATTGTTTACCATTTGATATTGGTGCGATCCTCTTAGCTCCAATAAATTTAAATAAAAAAACATATGGAGGTAATCCGATTGTACATAGTGTTATCCGTACCTGGAAACAATTAAAACTTACTTTAAAGTTGAGTAAATTATCCTCTTTCCTCCCTATTGCGAATAACCCTTCTTTTAAACCGTCTGTCTTAGATAGAGGATTTGCTCAATGGAAAAGTTATGGAATTAAAACGGTGGGAGATCTTTATCATAAGGGAACTTTTCTTTCTTTTCAGGATTTACAACAGCAGTACGGATTACATGCTAATAATTATTTTAGATATTTACAATTTAGAGATTATGTAAAACTACACATGCAAGAATATAAATCTAGAGGTCCAGAAACTCTTGATGTATGCCTGAATCGACATTATAATTCAAATAAATTAATATCCTTTATTTATAATACTCTCCTAGATACTGACATTCCATCATCAGAATCATATAGACGAGCATGGGAGGACGAATTGAACCAACTCATAATGCAAGATATATGGGATGAAAGTTTACAACAATGTTCATTAAATACTAGACATTCCTTAATACAATTTAAAATAATACATAGACTACATTATTCGAAGACTAAATTAAATAGGATTTTTCCTAGTATCTCTCCAATTTGTGATAAATGTAAATTTCAAGAAGCTAATTTAACTCATATTTTCGTAACTTGCATAAAAATGCAAAATTTTTGGTTGGATATTTTAAAAATAGTTTCTAAAGTTATCGACAAGCAATTGGATATGGATCCAAAATTAATAATATTAGGATTATCAGAACATATTACAAACTTTACAACAAGTCAGGTACATTTTCTTGATTACAGTTTAATGACTGCGAAAAAATGAATACTTAAATTTTGGAAAAAACCAATAACCCCCACAATTAAAATGTGGATTACGGAAATGACAGAGACCTTGCATTTGGAAAAAATAAGATTTGCCCTAATTGACAAACCTGATTTATTTTTTTAAATATGGTCTCCATTTATTGAATTTTTAGAAAAGTAAATGGGTTTGACACAGGACTAAAATAAAAATTAAAAATTAAAAGTTGAAACTTGAGTTTAGGGTTGGATGTACAACTGTGGTTATTGTCTCCCGGATCTACCCCCTTTAATTTTTATAGTTATAATTTTTTTTTAAATTCTCTCTCCCCAATAGTTTATAGTTTTTTTTTCTTTCTTCTTTATTTTTATTTTCTCTCTTTAAAAATTTTAAAATTGAAGCTATGCAAGAACTTTGTAACAAATTTGTCTTTTATTTCTATATGTACATATGCTTTTCAAAAAAAAAAAAAAAAAAAAAAAAAAAAAAAAGAAGTTTCCGGCAGTGGAACTGCTTCCGGCCACCGCATGAAACGGCCAACCACAGTCAGGAAGTCCGCGAAGCCCCGAGAAGGCGGCAGCAGCCTCAGGATGTCCACGTGGATGTGGTCGAACCGCTGGCGAGGGACGATGAACTCCTGGAGTGGCGCTCGAACATGCCGCTGTACTTTGGCAGTTTGGCATGGGATGCAGGTGCGCGCCCAATGCCAACCTGTTTACGTAACCCGTGCGACACGAAACGGGAAGCCACGAGGGTCGGCGTCGCCCGAATGGAAGGGTGGGCCACCCCGTGGAGCACCTCGAACACTCTGCGCCGCCCGGCAATGAGAACGATGGGTGCGGCTGCCCGGTGGATACATCGCACAGCGGCGTTGCGCCCCCAGTGCCACAGGGAACGTCCTCCAACTGCAGGCCCGAAACGGCGGTACCGTAGGCGGACATCTCATCGTCCGACAACTGGGCCGCCGCCAGGACTGAATAGTCGATGCCATCGAGCATCGTGGCCATAGCCAGGGCTTCCTTGGCGTGTTGGAATGCCGCCACCACATCGTCAGTCCATTCGACTTCCTTGCGCTTGCCCGCCATGAGGTGGAACAGCGGGCGCATGATCCGGGCCGCAAACGGCACAAATCGGTGGTGAAAGGCCACCATCCCAACGAACTCTTGGAGGCCCCTCACGGTGGTCGGGCGTGGAAACTGGCGCACCGCGTCCACCTTGTCCGGGAGCGGCAGCGCCCCGTGCGGGGTCACGTGGTGGCCCAGGAAATTGATGGACGACCCCCCAAAACGGCATTTGGCGATGTTGATGGTCAGCCCATGATCGCTAAGGCGCTGGCATAACTGGCGGAGATGGGTAGCGTGCTCCTTCCTCGAGCGGCTTGCCACCAAAATGTCATCGAGGTACACGTAAATAAAGTCCAGGCCATGGCACACACAGTCCATAAGCCGTTGAAAAGCTTGCACAGCGTTCTTCAGTCCGAACGGCATACGGAGGAATTCGAAAAGGCCAAAGGCGTCACATTGGCCGTCTTGTGGACGTCGTCTGGGTGGATGGGAATTTGGTTGGAGCCACACACCAGATCAACCTTGGAAAACACCGTGGCCCCAGCCAGGTGTGCGTTAATGTCCTGAATGTGGGGGACCGGATACCTGTCAGCGATGGTGGCAATGATAAGCCGACGGTAGTCTCCGCAAGGGCGCCAGCCACCATCTGCCTTGGGGACCATATGGAGCGGGGATGCCCACGGGCGGTCTGAGCGGCGCACAATACCCAGGGACTCCATACGGCGGAACTCCTCCCGAGCGAGACGGAGCTTGTCCGGTGGAAGACGCCGTGCCCGGGCGTGCAGGGGCGGGCCAGTGGTGGGAATGTGATGCTCCACCCCGTGCTTCGGGGCGGAGGAGTGGAACCGGGGGTCGAGGATTTCGGGGAACTCAGCCAGAATGCGCGAGAACTGGTCCAAGGACGACAGGTGCCCATCCGGCAGCCCGACCGGGTCACCCACGCAGAGGGAAACAGCCTGCAATGTGACGGAGTGTACCAAACGCTGCCTCTTGACGTCCATCCGCAGTGATGAATGGCCATGAGAAGTGGCCCTCTCCGAAGTTGAGGGAGAGCGTGCGCACCCCATACGAGCGGATTGGAGTCCCGTTTGCCGCGGCAAGAAGTGGGCCGCGTTTACCACAGCGGAGGTCATCACTCGAAGGGGGAAGAACGCTCACCTTAGTCCCTGTGTTCACAAGGAAACGAGCCCCGGTGCGGCGATCCCACACAAACACGCGATGAATCTGGCCGGCCGCCGAAGCAATCACTGATGGCCGGCCCCTGCGTTTCCCGGGAACGAGCAGGGCTGCCGACATCGACGGGCTGAAGGGCCCCAGCGCTGGTGAAAGTAGCACCAGCCCCCTCTGCTGGCGTCTATGGAAACGGGCGGCTGTGCGGGCCGATCCGACTACCAGTGACCTCCGGTGGCGTGCGGACGAACTGCCGGCAGGCTGCACCGGAAAGACGTGCTGCCGACCGGGTGTGCCATTGCTGCCAGGTCCCGCCGCGAAGGACGTCGTGGAGCGGTGGATACGCGGGCGATCGAGGCACCGACCTGCGGATCATCATCAGTCATCGGAGGGACTTCCAGCGCGTCGAGGGCCAGCTGATGGGCCATCCAGAGTTCATCGGCGCGCTTGCCCACCGCCTGCATGTTGGTGAACGGGTCATTGATGAACTGCTGGCGGAGATCAGACGGCAGCTGTTGCAGGTACGAATGTTTAAATAAAAAGCAGGGCTCGTGGTCGCCCATCAGCGCCAGCATATCGCCCAGAAGTACCGACGGGCCGGTCATCTGTAGGATCTGGGTCGTCCGCTCGGCCTCGCTGAGGCTGAACCTTCGCAGGAGAAAGGCCTTGAGGCCCTCATACTTATTACCCGCTGGGGGAGGTGCAGAGGAAAGGTCGGACCCGTCGCGCGGTGGCCTGGTCGAGGGCGCCGATAACATAAAAGTACTTGGTGGTGTCGACTGTCACACCCCGCAGTGCAAACTGCGCCTCGGCCTGGTCAAACCAGAAATCAGGGGCATCGGTCCAAAGGGGAGGCAACTTCAACGCCACAGCGTGGAGAGCGGCGCGGACGGCAGGGTCAACGGGGTGGGGTCCGGCAGGGTCCAGAGGCGGCTGACCGGTAGGGCTGGGTAGTGCGTGTTGAGGAGCGGTCGGGTACATCGCGACTTGCGAGGAAATGTCGAGGGTCACCAGTGTAGTGGGTCTGGACGCAGCAGGAATCAGGCAAGACGCCAGGTAAGGTTTAACAGTAATTTTAATGTAGCATCAGAACATTCACTCTCTTCAGTTACCCGCACGAGTTCACTCTAGCCCCTTCAGGCAAACCCTGTAGCTCCAGACCGCTCCCCAGCCCTGTCCACTCCGTGCCGAGGGGGATGACCCAGGGAGTGGCCTAATCCCCGGGCACCGCCACACAATGGTGCTTCTTTAATCACGTGTACTAAATTACAGTGGGATTCATTTTCTCCATACCGATCAGTTAGATATTGCCCTACATAATAGGGCGGTACGGTGGCACAGCGGTAGATTTGCTGCCTTACAGCTCTTGCAGCATCGGAGACCCGGGTTCGATCCCGACTACGGGTGCTGTCTGTCCGGAGTTTGTACTTTCTCCCCGTGACCGCGTGGGTTTTCTCCGAGATCTGATGGCAATCGCAACTGAATAATTAAATGTAGAAAACGGGCTAAGAAATGGCATGAATGAAACTTACCAAGCACAAACGCAGTCACATAGTTTGAAATCTCACCAATGCCTCTCAATAAATTAATCAGGCAGAAGATTTCCCAGCTGGGTGATAATGTGAGAAGAAGATTGAATAAAACCTGTACCGCCATAGTTCCAAACAAAACAATCTTTCTCCCAAACCTAAAAAACGGAATAAAAATTTCCATTATATACGATTACTGCACGATTACTGACAAAAGTATCCACATAAACATATGCATGTATTTAAACAATCTAAATCACACATTTAGTTTAGTTTAGAGATACAGCATGGAAACAGGCCCTTCGGTCCACCAAGTTCATGCTGACCAGCAATCCCCATACATTAGTTTTATCCAACACACTGGGGACAATTTACTGAAGCCAATTAACTTACAAACCTGCACGTCTCTGGAGTGTCGTAGGAAACTGGAGCACTTGGCGAAAACGCACGCAGACAAGGGAAGAACGTACAAACTCCATGCTGACAACATCCATAGTCAGGATCGTTCCCGGGTCTTTGGCACTGTAATGTAGCAACTCTAACGCTGTGCCACTGTGCCACCCCCAAGATTTGTTCATTCAATATATATTCTCTACAGGTGTACAATAGAGAGCATGTTGATTGGTTGCATCATGGCCTGGTTTGGCAACTTGAATGCCCAGGAGTGAAGAAGACTGCAAATCTTGTGAACACTGCCCAGTCCATCAAGGGGTCTGATCTCATCATCATCAAAGGGATTTACTGGATCAGAGACCCACACCCACACTCTCATTTCACACCTGCCATCAGGAAAAAGGTACAGGACCCTGAAAACTGCAACTTCCAGGTGCAGGAGAAGTTTTGTCCCTACTGCCATCTATATACTAAACTCTCATTTGTTTGTTTGTTTGTTCCTGAACTGCAGCCAAAACGGTACACGTTAGCGTGACAATTTTAGGCCCACCTTACTCACCGTCGTCCCTTTGGTGCTAATGGAAGAAGTTTCATTGAAATCGGTGTTATATTTTAAAAGTTATTCACATCTGGCACTGTGGTACTCTGGTGTCAGGACAGCAGTCTCCTCTTGAATGTCACAAAAACTAAGGAGCTGATTGTGGACTTTAGAAGGGCTCAACATCCGAGGACGTACACGCCACTGGAGATAAATGGGATTACTGTGGATAGGGTGAACAGCTTTAAATACCTGGGAGTCCACATCATAGAGGATCTGACATGGACAACACACATTGCCACACTGGTGAGTAAGGCAACACAGCGCCTTTACCACCTGAGACAGCTGAGGAAATTCAGAGTCTCTCTAAGGATAGAAACATAGAAAAACAGGTGCAGGAGTAGGCCATTCGGCCCTTCGAGCCTGCACCGCCATTCAATATGATCATGGCTGATCATCCAACTCAGTATCCTGTACCTGCCTTCTCTCCATACCCCCGATCCCTTTAGCCACAAGGGCCACATCTAACTCCCTCTTAAATATAGCCAATGAACTGGCCTCAACTACCTCCTGTGGCAGAGAATTAAACAGATTCACCACTCTGTGTGAAAAAAAACTTTCTCATCTCGGTTCTAAAAGACTTCCCCCTTATCCTTAAACTGTGACCCCTTGTTCTGGACTTCCCCAACATCGGGAACAATCTTCCTGCATCTAGCCTGTCCAACCCCTTAAGAATTTTGTAAGTTTCTATAAGATCCCCCCTCAATCTTCTAAATTCCAGCGAGTACAAGCCGAGTCTATCCAGTCTTTCTTCATATGAAAGTCCTGCCATCCCAGGAATCAATCTGGTGAACCTTCTCTGTACTCCCTCTATGGCAAGAATGTCTTTCCTCAGATTAGGAGACCAAAACTGTACGCAATACTCCAGGTGTGGTCTCACCAATGCCCTGTACAACTGCAGCAGAACCTCCCTGCTCCTATACTCAAATCCCCTCGCTATGAATGCCAACATACCATTCGCTTTCTTCACTGCCTGCTGCACCTGCATGCTTACTTTCAATGACTGGTGTACCACGACACCCAGGTCTCGTTGCATCTCCCCTTTTCCTAATCGGCCACCATTCAGATAATAGTCTGCTTTCCTGTTCTTGCCACCAAAGTGGATAACCTCACATTTATCCACATTATACTGCATCTGCCATGCATTTGCCCACTCACCTAACCTATCCAGGTCACCTTGCAGCCTCCTAGCATCCTCCTCACAACTAACACTGCCCCCCAACTTCGTGTCATCCGCAAACTTGGAGATGTTGCATTCAATTCCATCGTCCAAATCATTAATATATATTGTAAATAGCTGGGGTCCCAGCACTGAGCCTTGCGGTACCCCACTAGTCACTGCCTGCCATTCTGAAAAGGACCCGTTTATTCCTACTCTTTGCTTCCTGTCTGCCAGCCAGTTCTCTATCCACATCAATACTGAACCCACAATACTGTGTGCTTTAAGTTTGCATACTAATCTCTTATGTGGGACCTTGTCGAAAGCCTTCTGGAAGTCCAGATATAACACATCCACTGGTTCTCCCTTATCCACTCAAGGATCCTTCAGTGCTTCTGTGGAGATCTGTCCTTTTCCTTTGTTTCAGCCACTATATTCTGCATAAGCTTTGCAGCATTGTGTGCTAGGCTCATGCTAGAGGCTCTCTCACTTTCTTTCCCACACCTGTTTGAGGCTACGTAATCACAAAAATGCTGAGCTTGCTAAAGCTAGTAGTAATCAGTAGCCCTAGACCGCAGAATGTTCCAGCTCGTCTTCAGGAGACAAAAACACAAATGTATAAAGAACATAAACCATAAACACCACACCAACTAAAAACCTTGAACAATAGCATGTTAGGACCTTATATGGGAAAACTGACTTTGTTCCAACTCTCAGCCGTATAAGGGAAAACGGACTTAATTCCAATATTGATTGGTTGTACTAATTGTAAATAACTGTATTCTGCGGTTTGGGGGATAAAAGGGGCTTCATTCTAGGGGCTGGTGTGACATGTTTCCACTGGCCCCGGAGTCCGCAACTCTGTGTGTGCTTTTAGAAACTTGTCCGAGGTATCTCTAATAAAGGAAAGGTAATGACTGTGCCGTTTCTGATTATTGTCATCCAACTGACTGGGAACGCGAAGTCGAACTCGACACTTCTACCATGATCACATTGAATGGCGGTGCTGGCTCGAAGGGACGAATGGCCTCCTCCTGCACATATTGTCTATTGTCTACTCTGGGGCCGTAGAAAGCATCTTGTCCGGCAACATCTCAATCTGGTTTGGGAACAGCTCTGCCCAGGACAGGAAGGCTCTGCGGAGAGTAGTGCGTTCGACTGAACACACTTTAGGAACTACACTCGCCCCCCTGCAGGACCTATACATCAGGAGGTGCAGATCCAGAGGCAGCAACATTATGGGGGACCCCTACCACCCCAGCAACGGACTGTTCCAGCTGCTACGGTCAGGCAAATGCCTCCGCTGTCACGCTGTGAAAACAGAGAGGACGAGAGGGCGGCACGGTAGCGCAGCGGTAGAGTTGCTGCTTTACAGCGAATGCAGCGCCGGAGACTCAGGTTCGATCCTGACTACGGGTGCTGTACTGTAAGGAGTTTGTACGTTCTCCCCGTGACCTGCGTGGGTTTTCTCCGAGATCTTCGGTTTCCTCCCACACTCCAAAGACGTACAGGTATGTAGGTTAATTGACTGGGTAAATGTAAAAATTGTCCCTAGTGTGTGTAGGATAGTGTTAATAGTGTTACTGTGCGGGGATCGCTGGGCGGCGCGGACTTGGTGGGCCGAAAAGGCCTGTTTCCGCGCTGTATATATGAAATGAAATGAAAGAGACGGAGTTTCTTCCCACTAATTTACTGTATTCATTAATTTTTTTTGTGTTGTGTCTTTAAAAAAAAAAAAAATCTATTCTGTTTTGTAGTTTTAGCACAATCTGCAGGCATTGCCACTTTCATTTCACTGCACATCTTGTATGTATGTATACGTGACAAATAAAGTAGACTTGACTTGATTTTAAAGTTTTTTTTAAACCATGCATCCTCGGTTGGGGCCTGTTGATCTGACAGGTGAGACAGGTGGGACACAAGAGACTCACGCACAGAGATTGTGGGTGGATGGGCTTGTATTTGGTTGTCAATCATGTCAAAGTTTAACGGGTATCGGGAGTGAGAGAGCACCAATGTGAGTAAACTGCTAGTTGTATTGCTTAACGCGGCCGGCCAGAAGTGGAATGGACGGGGAAGGGAGGAGGGGGGTGTTATGGGGTGCTGTGTTGGTGAGATATGACTGAAGAGCGTGGGTGAGCGCAGTGCGTGGAATGCTACCAGGTTGTTGCTCTGTGTCAGGGCTCCTGTGAGCCGATCAGTCAGTCCCGGGCGCTGTCTGTGGGTCTGGGGACGGTGAGGTGCGGGTAAGCGGCACCGAGAGCCTAGCCGTGGGGACTCTGCTCTTGCTCTTGCACTCTGCGGTGTGGGGGGGTGGGGGGTAGGGGTGTTGGGTAGGGTGACCTCCCGCTGAAACCGGACAAAACCAGACCCGGGCTGAGAGAGGGGCTGACTGAAACCCAGGGGAGGGGGAGGAGGAAGGGAGCTGGGGGGAGAAGGAGGGTGAGAGGGAAGGGGGGAGGTAGGGGTGGAGGGAGGGAGGAAGGGAGGGAGGAAGGGAGGGAGGAAGGGAGGGAGGGAGGTGGAGGGGGGAGGAGGGGGAGGGGAGGGGGGAGGGGAGGGGGGAGGGGAGGAGGGGGAGGGGAGGGGGGGAGGGGAGGGAGGGGAGGGGGGGAGGAGGGGAGGAGGGGGAGGAGGGGGAGGGGAGGGGGGAGGGGAGGGGAGGAGGAGGGGGAGGGAAGGGGAGGAGGGAAGGGGGGGAGGGGAGGGGGGGAGGAGGGGGAGGGGAGGGGAGGGGAGGGGGTGGAGGGGAGGGAGGGAGGGGGAGGAGTGGAGGGGGACGGTGTGGAGGAGGGGAGGGAGGGGGAGAGGAGGGTGTGGGAGGTGGGGTGGGGGAGTTAGGGGGTGTAGGAGGGGAGGGAGGGGAGGGGGGAAGGAGAGTAGGGAGAGGGTAGGAAGGAAGGGAAGGGGGAATGAGAGGGGGCGGAGGAGTGGGGGGGAGAGGGTGCTGCACCAATGCAGGAGAGGCAAACCTCTATGGGGGAGAGGGAGTGAGGAGGGGGGGGGAGGAGGGAAGAGGTAGGGAGGGGTAGGGGGGAATGGGAGGGGGAGGAGGGAAGGGGAGGGTGGGAGTGGGGGGAGTGTGGTGGAGGAGGAGAGGGGTGCGAGAGGAGGGAAGGGGTAGGGAGGAGGGGGGAAAGGGAAAGGGAGGAGGGGAGGGTAGGAGTGGGGGGAGAGGGGAGGGGGCGGAGAGGGTGCTGCACCACTGCAGGAGTGGCAAACCTAGGGGGAGAGGGAGGGGGAAGGGGACGAGGGAGGGGAGAGCGGGCAGGGGGAGGGAGAGAGGTTGGGGAGGGGGAGGGGCGAGTGGGGTGGGGGGGCGAGGGGAGTGGGGGAGGAGAGGGTGCTGCACCGATGTAGAAGAGGCAACCGTCGGGGGGGAGAGGGGGAGGAAGGGTGGAGGGGAGATTGGGGGGAGGGGCAGAGCTGGGTGGGTGGGGGAGGGAGGTGGTGGAGGGAAGAGAGGGGGAAGGGTGGGAGGGCAGAGGAGGGGAGGGAGCGGGAGAGGAGGGGTGGGTCGGAAGAGGGGTGTGGAGGGAGGGGGAAGGTTGGAGGGAGAGGGGGCTGAGGGAGGGTAGAGTGGAAGGGGAGTGGGCGAGAAGAGGGTGCTACACCAATGCAGGAGAGACAACCCTAGGGGGGGAGGGAGGGAGGGAGGGGAGGGGAAGGGAGGCGAGGTGGGGGGGAGGGAGGAGGGGAGGGGGGGGGAAGAGAGGGTGCTGCACCAATGCAGGAGTGGTTTGGGCCCAACGTGCCCATTTGGTCTAGTCAGGCTATCAAACACCACAATCTCAAATAAGCTCTGAACTCCATAGACTTATTGTTATTATTGCACTATTATGGGGATTGTGTGTGTGTGTGTTTCTTTCTCTTGTTTATTATATGTTTGACTAATCTTCTTGAATTTTTTGAAGAAGTTACCAGGGAAATTGATAAGGGCAAGGCTGTGGATGTTGTCTATATGGACTTCAATAAGGCATTTGACAAGGTTCCACATGGAAGGTTGATTAAGAAGGTTAAATCATTGGGTATTAATAGTGAGGTTGCAAGATGGATTCAACAATGGCTGAATGGGAGATACCAGAGGGTAATGGTTGACAATTGTATGTCAGGTTGGAGGCCAGTGTCTAGTGGAGTGCCCCAGGGATCTGTGTTGGGTCCACTGTTGTTTGTCATTTACATTAATGATCTGGATGATGGTGTGGCAAATTGGATTAGTAAATATGCAGATGATACTAAGATAGGTGGTGTAGTTAGTAATGAAGTAGAGTTTCAAAGTCTACAGAGAGACTTGGGCCTTTTGGAAGGGTGGGCTGAAAGATGGCAGATGGAGTTTAATGCTGATAAGTGTGAGGTGCGGCATTTTGGTAGGACAAATCAAAATAGGACGTACAGGGTAAATGGTAGGGAATTGAGGAATGCAGTGGAACAGAGGGATCTGGGAATAACTGTGCATTGTTCCCTGAAGGTGGAATCTCATGTGGATAGGGTGGTGAAGAAGGCATTTGGTATGCTTGCCTTTATAAATCAGAGCATCGAGTATAGAAGTTGGGATGTGATGTTGAAACTGTACAGGGCATTGGTGAGGCCGAATCTGGAGTATGGTGTGCAGTTCTGGTCGCCAAATTATAGGAAAGATGTCGACAAAATGGAGAGGGTACAGAGGAGATTTACTAGAATGTTGCCTGGGTTTCAGCACTTAAGCTACAGAGAGAGGTTGAACAGGTTGGGTCTTTATTCTTTGGAGCGTAGAAGGTTGAGGGGGGACTTGATAGAGGTTTTTTAAATTTTGAGAGGGACGGACAGAGTTGACGTGGGTAGGCTTTTCCCTTTGAGAGTGGGGAAGATTCCAACAAGGGGACATAGCTTCAGAATTGAGGGACAAAAGTTTAGGGGTAACATGAGGGGTAACTTCTTTACTCAGAGGGTGGTGGCTGTATAGAATGGGCTTCCGGTGGGAGTGGTGGAGGCTGGCTTGATTTTATTATTTAAGAGTAAATTGGATAGGTATATGGATAAGAGGGGATTAGAGGGTTATGGTCTGAGTGCAGGTAGATGAGACTAGGTCGGCGTGGACTAGAAGGGCCGAACGGGCCTGTTTCCGTGCTGTAGTTGTTATATGGTTATATGGTTATATTGTTTACAGTCTACCATGTTTGCATATTCTGTTGAGCTGCTGCAAGTAACAATTTCATTGTTGTACCTGAGACATCCGACAATAAAACACTCTTGTCTCTTGTCTACATTAACATGCTTATTGGATAAACTTTCCCTCAGTTACATAAGTGAACCAGCATGTAGATAGAAACATATTGAATTACTCTAATACTTGGGAATGAGAGGCAGAGTCATGTTGTTGTACAGCATGGAAACTGACCATTCAGCCCGACTCGTCCATGCCAACCAAATTGTCTATCTGGTCTCATCCCATTTACCTGCAATTGGCCCATATCCCTCTCCACCTTACTTATCTATTTACCCATCAAAACGCTTTTTAAACAAAACTATTGTATCAGTCTATTCCACATATGAAAACAGCTCGTCCCACATACTAACAACTATCTGAGCAAAAAAAGTTATTCCTCAAGTCTTCTTTAAGTCCTACGTCTCTCATCTTAAATCTACGCCTTCGAGTTTTTGTCACCCTAACCCTGGGAAAAAACTTATGATCATTCAGCTTATCCATGCCCCTCGTGATTTTATGATTCACTACAAGTTCACCCCTCAGTCTCCAACACTCCAGAGAAATGAGCTCTAGCTTTTCTTTGGATTAATGTAAAAGTCACCATCTTCTCAGACAGCCCCTTGTGGTTGTGCATGACTTACTTCCACAGATAGAAACAAATTGCTCGAGTAACTCAACAAGTCGGGAAGCATCACTGGAGAAAATAGATAGGTGACGTTTCAGGTCAGGACCCTTCTTCAGATTTGTTCAGATAGCCTGAAGAAGTTTCCTAATCTGAAACCATCACCTATCCATTTTCTCCAGAGATGCTGCCTGCCCCATGGAGTTAATCCAGCATTTCGTGTCTATCTTTGGTACAAACCAGCATCTGCAGTTCTTCATTTCTACATTCTGAAGAAGGGTTCCGACCTGAAACATCACATCCATTTTCTCCAGAAACGATGCCCGACCTGCTGAGTTACTCCAGCACTTTGTGATTATCTTTGGTATAAACCAGTATCTGCAGTTCCTTTTTATTCCATTGGGACTTACTTCCACTCTGGTTTTGTGGATTCCAGGGTGCCTAATGAAGCCAAAGGGGGAATTGTAGGCTCTTCCATGGACTGGGCCATGAGTCTGTAGGTTGTGGAATTCACAGTTCCTCCCCCATTGAAGCAGTTAATTTAATTTAGTTTAGAGATACAGCACGGAAACAGGCCCTTCGGCCCACTGAGTCCGCGCCGACCAACGATCCCCGCACATTAACACAATCTACACCCACTAGGGACAATTTTACACGTCTATGGAATGTAGGAGGAAACTGAAAATATCTAAGAAAACCTTCGCAAGTCACGGGGAGAACGGACAAACTCCATACAGACAGCACCCGGGTCGATCCTTGGTCTCTGGCGCTGCTTTCACTGTAAGGAAGCAACTCCACCGCTGCGCCACAGTGCCGCCCACCAGGCTCTCAACACCATCTGTAAAGCTGCTGCATGAGGGATCAGGCTGCCGAGTGGCTGAGTTGTCCACTTAATAAAGAGAATTCTAATGAGGACAATTGGTCAGATATGTCCTTCCAAAAAGCGGGATGATTTTTACGATGGGTTAATGGCCGGTTCATCACATAGTGAGAGGTTAAAACTACGCTGCAGTTATCTGAATGTGAGCAAATATGTCCAGGCTTGAAGATGTATCTATTCCCCAAAACATGTAGGTTTACATTCCACAGACCGCAGTTCTGGTTTAGGCTTTAGACTTTAAAGACACGGTGCGGAAACAGGCCATTCGGCCCACCAGGACCGCACCGACCAGTGATTATTGGAATCCAATTAGACATGTAAATAGAAAGGACAGGTTTAGAGGTATTCTAGACCAAATGGACCCTTTGCATTGGTGCAGCACCCTCTCCTCCCCACTCCCTTCTCCCCCCACTCCCCACCTCCCCCTCCACTCTCTCCCACCCCGCTCGCCCCCTACACCTCCCTTTGCCCCCCTTCCCCCCTCCCTCCCAGCCACCCTCCCCCTGCCTCTCTCCTCCCTCCCTCCCTCCCCAACCCCTCACCTCCTCCCTCCCCTCTCCCTCCCTCTCACTCCCTCCCTCCCTCCCCCTCCCCCTCCCTCCCTCATTCCCCCCTCACCCCTTCTGCCCCTCTCCGCCCTTCCCCTATCCCCCTCCCCCTAGGGTTGCCTCTCCTGCATTGGTGAAGCACCCTCTCCTCCCCCACTCTCCCTCCCCTCTCCTCTCCCCTCCGTGCCCTCCTCCCCCCTCCCCCCTCCTCCAACGCCTCACTCCCCCACCCCCTGTCCTCCCCCTCCATCCCTCCAACCTCCCTCCCCCCGCTCCCCTCGTCCCTCCCTCCCCATCCCCCCCCCCCCCCCTGCCTCCCCTTCTCTCTTCCCCCCCCTTCTCCCCTTCTCCCCCCTAGGGCCGCCTCTCCTGCATTGGTGCAGCACCCTCTCCTCCCCCACTCCCCTCGCTCCCCCTCCCCTCCCATCCTCACCCCCTCCCTCCCTCCTCCTCGCCCCCCTCCTCCCTCCCTCCCCCTCCCCTCTTCCCTCCACCACCCGGTTGGAGCGGTTGGTGCAGCGTCCGGGCGGTATGTTTAAAAACCGAGCGCGGGGCTTTGTTCACACGGCGGCCCAGGAGCGGTTGGAACGGTTGGTGCAGCGTCCGGGCGGTTGGTTTACAAACGTTCCATCTCACTTCAAAAGAAGTGGACTGGAGGAAGCCGCTGATTGGTGGAAGCGGACTAGAGGAAGCAGCTGATTGCAGCTCCTGGCAGATTGAACGGTTGGAGCTGCGGTTGGACTCATACTGGAGCATCCACGATGCTGAGAAGGTCGTGAATAGCACGTACAGTGAGTTGGCCACACCGCAGGTAAAGGTTAAGCGGACAGAAAGGGAACGGGTGGCCACTAGCCAGCGTAGCAGTAGGCAGGTAGTGCAGGAGTCCCCTGCGGTCATCTCCCTCCTAAACAGATATGCCATTTTGGATACTGTTGGGGGAGATGGCTCATCAGGGGAAGGCAGCAGCAGCCAAGTTCATGGCACCGTGGGTGGCTCTGTGGCAAAAGAGGGGAGGAAAAAGAGTGGGAGGGCTATAGTAATAGGAGATTCAATTGTAAGGGGAATAGATAGGCGTTTCTGCGGCCGCAAACGAGACTCTAGGATGGTATATTGCCTCCCTGGTGCAAGGGTCAGGGATGTCTCTGAGCGGCTGCAGAACATTCTGGAGGGGGAGGGTGAACAGCCAGTTGTCGTGGTGCATATTGGCACCAACGATATAGGTAAAAAACGGGATGAGGTTCTACAAGGTGAATTTAGGGAGCTAGGAGATAATCTCTGGATTACTACCAGTGCCACGTGCTAGTCAGAGTAGAAATAGGAGGATATTTCAGATGAATACGTGGCTTGAAAAATGGTGCAATGGGGAGTGATTCAAATTTCAAAGAAATTGGAACCAGTTCTGGGAGAGGTGGGGCCAGTACAAACAGGACGGTCTGCACCTGAGCTGGAATGGAATCAATGTCCTTGGGGGAGTGTTTGCTAGTGCTGTCAGGGAGGATTTAAACTAATGTGGCGGGGGATGGGAGCATGAGCAGAGAGACAGAGGGGTGTAAAATTAGGGTAGAAGCAATAGGTAGCAAGGTGAAAAGTAAAAGTGTCAGGCAGACAAATCCAGGGCAAAAATCAAAAAGGGCCACTTTTCAACATAATTGTATGTGGTAAGAGTGTTGTAAAAACAAGCCTGAAGGCTTTGTGTCTCAATGCAAGGAGCATTCGGAATAAGGTGGATGAGTTGAATGTGCAGATAGTTATTAATGAATATGATATTGTTGGGATTACGGAGACATGGCTCCAGGGTGACCAAGGCTGGGAGCTGAACATCCAGGGATATTCAATATTCAGGAGGGATAGACAGAAAGGAAAAGGAGGTGGGGTAGCGTTGCTGGTTAGAGAGGAGAATAACGCAATAGAAAGGAAGGACATTAGCTTGGAGGATGTGGAATCGATATGGGTAGAGCTGCGAAACACTAAGGGGCAGAAAACGCTAGTGGGAGTTGTGTACAGGCCACCTAACAGTAGTAGTAGAGTTGGGGATGGCATCAAACAGGAAATTAGAAATGCGTGCAACAAAGGTAAAACAGTTATAATGGGTGACTTCAATCTACATATAGATTGGGTGAATCAAATTGGCAGAGGTGCTGAGGAAGAAGATTTCTTGGAATGTATACGGGATAGTTTTCTAAGCCAACATGTAGAGGAACCAACGAGAGAGCAGGCTATTCTAGACTGGGTATTGAGTAATGAGGAAGGGTTAGTTAGCAGTCTTGATGTGCATGGCCCCTTGGGCAAGAGTGACCATAATATGGTTGAGTTCTTCATTAGGATGGAGAGTGACTTAGTTAATTCAGAAACAACGGTTCTGAACTTAAGGAAAGGTAACTTTGAGGGCATGAGACGTGAATTGGCCAAGATAGACTGGCAATTGATTCTTAAAGGGTTGATGATGGATATGCAATGGAAGGCATTTAAAGACCACATGGATGAACTACTACAATTGTTCATCCCAGTTTGGCAAAAGAATAAATCAGGGAAGGTAGTGCATCCGTGGCTAACAAGGGAGATTAGGGATAGTATCAAAACAAAAGATGAAGCATACAAATTAGCAAGAAAAAGCAGCCTACCAGAGAACTGGGAGAAATTCAGAGTCCAGCAGAGGAGGACAAAGGGCTTAATTAGGAAAGGGAAAATAGATTATGAAAGAAAACTGGCAGGGAACATAAAAACTGACTGCAAAAGCTTTTATAGATATGTGAAGAGAAAAAGATTAGTTAAAACAAATGTAGGTCCCTTGCAGTCAGAAACAGGTGAATTGATCATGGGGAAGAAGGACATGGCAGACTAATTGAATAACTACTTTGGTTCTGTCTTCACTAAGGAAGACATAAATAATCTGCCGGAAATAGCAGGGGAACGGGGGTCAAATGAGATGGAGGAACTGAGTGAAATCCAGGTTAGTCGGGAAGTGGTGTTAGGTAAATTGAATGGATTAAAGGCCGATAAATCCCCAGGGCCAGATAGGCTGCATCCCAGAGTGCTTAAGGAGGTAGCCCCAGAAATAGTGTATGCATTAGTGATAATTTTTCAAAACTCTTTGGATTCTGGAGTAGTTCCTGAGGATTGGAGGGTAGCTAATGTAACCCCACTTTTCAAAAAGGGAGGGAGAGAGAAAACGGGGAATTACAGACCAGTTAGCCTAACATCGGTAGTGGGAGAAATGCTAGAGTCAGTTATTAAAGATGGGATAGCAGCACATTTGGAAAGTGGTGAAATCATTGGACAAAGTCAGCATGGATTTATGAAAGGTAAATCATGTCTGACGAATCTTATAGAATTTTTCGAGGATGTAACTAGTAGAGTGGATAAGGGAGAACCAGTGGATGTGTTATATCTGGAGTTCCAGAAGGCTTTCGACAAGGTCCCACATAAGAGATTAGTATGCAAACTTAAAGCACATGGTATTGTGGGTTCAGTATTGATGTGGATAGAGAACCGGCTGGCAGACAGGAAGCAAAGAGTAGGAATAAACGGGTCCTTTTCAGAATGGCAGGCAGTGACTAGTGGGGTACTGCAAGGCTCAGTGCTGGGACCCCAGCTATTTACAATATATATTAATGATTTGGACGAGGGAATTGAATGCAACATCTCCAAGTTTGCGGATGACACGAAGCTCAAGAGAGAGCTAGATAGAGCTCTTAAGGATAGCGGAGTCAGGGGGTATGGGGAGAAAGCAGGAATGGGGTACTGATTGAGAATGATCAGCCATGATCACATTGAATGGCGGTGCTGGCTCGAAGGGCCGAATGGCCTACTCCTGCACCTATTGTCTATTGTCTATTGGGGGGCAGTGTTAGCTGTGAGGAGGATGCTAGGAGGCTGCAACGTGACTTGGATAGGTTAGGTGAGTGGGCAAAGGCATGGCAGATGCAGTATAATGTGGATAAATGTGAGGTTATCCACTTTGGTGGCAAGAACAGGTAAGCAGACTATTATCTGAATGGTGGCCGATTAGGAGAAGGGGAGATGCAACGAGACCTGGGTGTCGTGGTACACCAGTCATTGAAAGTAGGCATGCAGGTGCAGCAGGCAGTGAAGAAAGCGAATGGTATGTTGGCATTCATAGCGAGGGGATTTGAGTATAGGAGCAGGGAGGTTCTGCTGCAGTTGTACACGGCATTGGTGAGACCACACCTGGAGTATTGCGTACAGTTTTGGTCTCCTAATCTGAGGAAAGACATTCTTGCCATAGAGGGAGTACAGAGAAGGTTCACCAGATTGATTCCTGGGATGGCAGGACTTTCATATGAAGAAAGACTGGATAGACTCGGCTTGTACTCGCTGGAATGTAGAAGATTGAGGGGGGATCTTATAGAAACTTACAAAATTCTTAAGGGGTTGGACAGGCTAGATGCAGTAAGATTGTTCCCGATGTTGGGGAAGTCCAGAACAAGGGATCACAGTATAAGGATAAGGGGGAAGTCTTTTAGGACCGAGATGAGAACGTTTTTTTTCACACATAGAGTGGTGAATCTGTGGAATTCTCTGCCACAGAAGGTAGTTGAGGCCAGTTCATTGGCTATATTTAAGAGGGAGTTAGATGTGGCCCTTGTGGCTAAAGGGATCGGGGGCATGGAGAGAAGGCAGGTACGGGATACTGAGTTGGATGATCAGCCATGATTATATTGAATGGCGGTGCAGGCTCGAAGGGCCGAATGGCCTACTCCTGCACCTATTTTCTATGTTTCTATGAATCCGGCGGCCATCTTACATAAATAAAGGCATGGATCCAGCAGCCATCTTACCGAAGTATCAGATCAACTGCGCATGCGTGGTTTTTCTTAGACTTCAAAATGTGAATAACTTTAAGAATATAACACCGATTTCAATGAAACGTCTTCCATTAGCACCAAAGGGACGACGGTGAGTAAGGTGGGCCTAAAATTGTCATGCTTCGTGTACCGTTTTGGCTGTAGTTCAGGGACAAACAAACAAACAAGAGTTCTAGTGTATAGATGGGCCAAACACGGGCAGGTAGGACGAGTGAAGATGGGACATGTTGGTCGGAGTGGGCAAGTTGGATGCAAGGGCATGTTTCCACACTTTGTGACTCTGTGACTATGACCGTACGAAGCCTATGTCTTGCCTTGGGGTACAAAAGTGATGGAGAAGATTTATGATGAATATATCTCTCCCAGTGAATACAAAGGAGAAAGCTCACCTGTCTGATATTACCCCAGAACCACCAGAACCTATCAGCACTCCGAAGAAGTACAGTGATGTAGTAAATGGTCCTTTCCATGTATCGTCACACACCAAGTCCCACTGAAATGCAAAAAGAAATCCAATTATCCAAATATATGCAAAAAAATCTGGAGTAACATAGTGGAACAGGCAGCATATCTGAAGAGAAGGAATAGGTGATGTTTCGGGTCGAGACCATTCCTCAGACTGATAAAGTCTGTCTGAGGAAGGGTCTTGACCAGGGCCGTCTTAACGCATGGGCCTGATGGGCACTTGCCCGGGGCCCCACGAGCATAGGGGCCCCATTTTATCGACCATTTACATTTTTATTCCTGTGAGTAGTTGTCGCAGGGGCCCCAGTATACTGCTCTGCCCGGGGCCCATAATGCTGTAAAGGCGGCCCTGGTCTTGACCCGAAACGCCACCCATGTCAACTCTCCGAAGATTCTGCCTGTCCCGCTGAGTTACTCCAGCATTTGCGTTTATCTACAATTTAAACCTGCATCTGCAGTTCTTTTCTGCACGATCAACTATATGCTCTTATTATACAAAGTTGTGAGCAACATTTGACTACTTAATCAATTATTTTTACAGTCTTTACCATGGACATCTGACTCTTTACACAGAGTCATGGAGTCACAGAGTGACACAGTGTGGAAACAGGCCCTTCGGCTCAACTTGCTCACACTGGCCAACATGTCCCTGGTACTCTAGTCCCACCTGCCAGCATTTCCGCCATATCCCTCCAAACTTGTCCTATCCACGTACCTGTCGAACTGCTTCTTAAATGTTGGGAAGTCCCTGCCTCAACTACCTCCTCTGGCATCTTGTTCCATACATCCACCACCCTTTGTGTGAAAAGGTTACCCCTCAGATTCCTATTAAATCTTTTCCCCTTTACCTTAAACTTATGTCCTCTGATCCTCAATTCACCTTCACTGGGCAAGAGACTCTGTGCTTTTACCCGATCTATTCCTCTCATCATATTATACACATCTATAAGATCACCCCTCATCCTCCTGCGCTCTAAGGAATAGAGTCCCAGCCTACTCAACCTCTGCCTCCAGCTCAGACCCGCCGGTCCCAGCAACATCCTCGCAAATCTTCTCTGTCCCCTTTCCAGCTTGACAACATCTTTCCTGTAGCACAGTGCCAGAACTGAACACAATACTCCAAATGTGGCCTCACCAACGTCTTATACAACTGCAACATGTCCTCACCACTTCTATTCTCAATACCCTGGCTGATGAAGGCCAATGTGCCAAATACCTTTTTTGACTACCCGATACACCTGCAACTCCACCTTCAGTGAGCCATGCACCTGCACTCCTAGATCCCTCTGCTCCACAACACTCCCCAGAGCCCTACCATTCACTGTGTAGGTCCTACTCATGTTCGACTTCCTAAAATGCAACACCTCATATTTTTCTGCATTAAATTCCATCAACCATTCCTCAGCCCACTTGGCCAATTGATCAAGATCCTGCTGCAATTTTTCAAAACCATCTTCACTATCTTGCATCATCTGCAAACTTGTTCATCTTGCCGTATATGTACTCATCCAAATCATTGATATACTGTAGATGACAAACAGTAACGGGCCCAGCACCAAACCCTGAGGCACACCACTAGTCACAGTCCTCCAGTCCGAGAAGCAACATCCCGCCATCACCCTTTATTTCCTTCCACAAAGCCAATTTTCTATCCATTCAGCTATCTCTCCTTGGATCCCATGCGATCTAACCTTCCAGAGCAGCCTCCCACGAGGAACGTTGTTGAATGCTTTACTGAAGTCCACATATACATCTACAGCTCTGCCCTCATTAGTCAGGAAATGGTGTTGCGTAAACTGTTGGGACTGAAGGAGGATAAATCCCCCAGGGCTTGATGGTCTGCATCCCAGTGTACTCAAGGAGGTGGCCCTGGAAATCGTGGATGCGTTGGCGATCATTTTCCAATGTTCTATAGACATGACAGTTCCTGTGGACTAGAGGGTAGCTAATATAATCTCACTTTTTAAGAAAGGAGGGAGAGAAAACAGGGAATTATTGACCAGTTAGCCTGACATCGGAGTGGAGAAGATGCTTGAGGCGATTATTAAAGATGTAATAGCAGCGCATTTGGATAGCAGTGACACGATCGGTCAAAGTCAGCATGGATTTGTGAAGGGGAAATCATGCTTGACCAATATTCTGGAATTTTTTGAGGATGTAACAAGTAGAATGGATAAGGGAGAGTCAGTGGATGTGGTATATCTGAATTTTCAAAAAGCCTTTGACAAGGTCCCACACAAGAGATTAGTGTGCAAAATTAGAGCATACGGTATTGGGGGTAGGGTATTCACATGGATAGAGAACTGGGTGGCAGACAGGAGGTAAAGAGTAGAAATTAACAGGTCCTTTTCAGAATGGCAGGCAGTGACTAGTGGGGTGCCGCGAGGCTCAGTGCTGGGACCCCAGTTATTTACAATATATATTAACGATTTATTCAAAGGAATTAAATGTAACATCTCCAAGTTTGCGGATCACACAAAGCTGGGTGGCAGAGTAAACTGCGAGGAAGATGCTATGAGGTTGCAGGGTGATTTGGATAGGTTCGGTGAGTGGGCAGATGCATGGCAGATGTAGTATAATGTGGATGAATGTGAGGTTATTCACTTTGGCGTCAAGAACAGCAAGGCAAATTAATATCTGAATGTTGTCAGATTAGGAAAAGGGGAGCTGAACGAGACCCGGGTGCCCTTGTACATCAGTCACTGAAAGTAAGCATGCTGGTATAGCAGGCAGTGAAGAAAGCAAGTGGCATGTTGTCCTTTATAGAGAGGATTTGAATATAGGAGCAAGGAGGTCCCACTGCTGTTGTACAGGGCCCTGGTGAGACCGCACATAGAGTATTGTGTGCAGTTTTGGAGATTCTTGCTATTAAGGGAGTGCAGCATGGGCTCACCAGTTTATTTCCCAGTATGGAGGGACTGACGTATGATGAAGGAATGCATCAACTGGGTTTATATTCACTGGAATTTAGAAGGATGAGAGGGGATCTTCCTCTGGATTCCTAGTAAGAGGCAGGTTGGGAAGCGTAGTCAAGGTAGATGTGGCTGACAGTGGATGTGTAGCAGAAGTGCATTAGGTTTGTCTCCTGAATCCATGCAGGACCATGCATCAAATGACATGATGTTCATTTTATCAACATCACCATCAATGTCACCCCTGCCCTCGAATTCCTTATCTCTGACACATTTTTTCATCTCTCTGTCTCCATCTCAGGAGACATATAACATAACATATAACAACTACAGCATGGAAACAGGCCTGTCCGGCCCTACCAGTCCACGCCGACCATTCTCCCTGACCTAGTCTCATCTACCTGCACTCAGACCATAACCCTCCAATCCCCTCCTATCCATATACCTATCCAATTTACTCTTAAATAATAAAATCGAGCCAGCCTCCACCACTTCCACCGGAAGCCCATTCCATACAGCCACAACCCTCTGAGTAAAGAAGTTCCCCCTCATGTTACCCCTAAACCTTTGTCCCTCAATTCTGAAGCTATGTCCCCTTGTTGGAATCTTCCCCACTCTCAAAGGGAAAAGCCTACCCACGTCAACTCTGTCCGTCCCTCTCAAAATTTTAAAAACCTCTATCAAGTCCCCCCTCAACCTTCTACGCTCCAAAGAATAAAGACCCAACCTGTTCAACCTCTCTCTGTAGCCTAAGTGCTGAAACCCAGGCAACATTCTAGTAAATCTCCTCTGTACCCTCTCCATTTTGTCGACATCCTTCCTATAATTTGGCGACCAGAACTGCACACCATACTCCAGATTCGGCATCACCAATGCCCTGTACAATTTCAACATTACATCCCAACTTCTATACTCGATGCTCTGATTTATAAAGGCAAGCATACCAAACGCCTTCTTCACCACCCTATCCACATGAGATTCCACCTTCAGGGAACAATGCACAGTTATTCCCAGATCCCTCTGTTCCACTGCATTCCTCAATTCCCCACTTCTGTTGCACATCCACTGCCACCCACGTCTACCTTTTATCGACACTTCTTCCCAACCTGCCTCTTACTAGGAATCCAGAGGTTCATCCATCTCTGCTGCATCTGCTCATGAGATGGGACTTGCCATTCCAAGACATCTGAGATGTCCCCTACCTTCAGGAAAAGTGGTTCCCCTTTCCCCCCTCGCCCACCTACCCGGCAGGTGTGGAAGGAGCCCTTACCTGTGTCTCCTCCATTTCCTGCAATTCAGTCCCTGACCCTTCCCTCCCCAGACCAAACGGGGATGGTGTTCCCCTGGTCATGTTCATAAGTGATAGAAGAATTAGGCCATTCGGCCCATCAAGTCACTCCCCATTCAATTATGGCTGATCTATCTTTCTCTCTTAAACCCATTCTCCTGCCTTCTCCCCATAAACCCTGACGTCCGAACTAATCACAATCTGTTCATTTGATCTCACCAGTCTCCGCACCCGAGTTACTCCAGCACTTTGTGCTCTCCATTCTTGTCCCACTCCTTCCCCTCACCTCCTTCTGCCAGCTCTCTCCCCACAAGGTCCCCACACCAAACGTCGCCTGTCCATTCCCGTCCCCAGATGCTGCCTGGCCTGCTGAGATCCTCCAGAATAGAAAGTGCAGGAGTAACTCAGTAAACAAAGTGCACACAAAGTGCTGGAGTAACTCAGGGGGTCAGGCAGCTTCCCCGGAGAACACGGACAGGGGACGTTTCAGGTGGGAAGTCTGAAATTTACCTCGGAGACGATGGTGGAGGTGTACTGGTCCTGACTGTACTCCCATCCATCCAAACACGGCTCCTCTTCGATCTCGGACACGTTGAGGAGATCTGGGTCTGGAAACACCTCCGAGAGGTTCCTGATCACATCCAAGCGGTAGCGACTGCATTGTCTGTACTGGTCTTGTGTTCCTGGCACCAGTGGGATGGTTCTGTTCATCCAGGCTTGGCTGAGGTTGAGATTCCCGGGAATCAAGCAGCGATGCGCTGGGGTATCCCCGATGAAGATGATGATTAGACCGGTGAAACCGTTGGGAATAACGCTGACAGTCAAGAGCAGGAAGATGAGTTTCTGAGCCGGTCCCCATTCCCCCAGGAAGGCTGTTATTTCATCGTAATCCCGCATGTTAGTTGCAGACGCGGCGCTGACTGAACCTTGGTTTCAGAAGCCTGGAGCGCTTCAACATTGTGGGTGGACCTGAAGTTGTAGAGCAGGATTGTTGCAAAACACTGATGATTTATCACCTTGGACTGTTAACCCAACAGGTTCTGGTAACACAACGTCCGTGATAAACAGCAACACCTTCGAGTGGAAGTGAGAAGGAAGGAACTGCAGATGCTGGTTTACACCGAATAGACACAAAATGCTGGAGTAATTCAGCGGGACAGGCAGCATCTCCGGCGAGAGGGAATGCGTGTCCTTTCGGGTCGAGACCCTTCTTCAGACTGAGTAGACGAGTTATATTCAGTCTACTGGAAATGGGGTGGAATATTGGCTTAGGGCCAAATCCCTGTTAAATATTGGTGACAACAGACCTGTTTTCCGTGCTGTATCTCTAAAGTCTAAAGTCTAAATTAAATGAAGAAAGCATTAAGATGTGTGCATTGGGTCAAGGTCTGTGGTTAATCATGTGACATCTTTGATAACCATGTATCTCTGAAACAAGATTGCTCTGTTTAATTTCCCCCATAATATCTATAATATCTGCCTGTTGAACAAGTCTTACTTTGATATCCTCCTGCGGTCACACACAAGATAGACACAAAGTGCTGGATTAACTCAGCAGCTCAGGCAACATCTCTGGAGAAAAAAGGAATAGGTGACGTTTCGTGTCGAGACCCTTCATCAGACGACCCGAAACGTCACCTATTCGCTTTTCTGACCTTGAGTTACTCCAGCACTTTGTGTCTATTTTCGGTATAAAACAGCATCTGACACCAACCCCAGACACCCGGGTTCGATCCTGACTACGTTGTATGGAGTTTGTACGTTCTCCCTTTGACCGCGTGGGTTTTCTCCGGATGCTCCCATCACACTCCAAAGACCAGCAGGTGGGCAGGTTAATTGGCTTCTGTAAATTGTAAATTGTCCTCAGTATGTAGGATAATGCTAGTGTTCCACTCTAAATTCCACTCGGAACGGTTACATTTTTACACAGATTTTGACCCTTGAGATTGTGCACAATTTCTAATTTCTTATCATCAATTACAATAAGTTTTCAAAACACTAATACAAATGCAACAACACTAATACAACTAAAACTACTTGCTATTTAATCCTTTATTTAATTTTCGATATAAAGAACCTTGTAGTATGCGTCAAGCAATACCATCCCAAACAGTTGGGGTAGTTCAATGAATACCTATCAGGAACATCGATGTGCGTCATTGAATACCTAAAGGTTGTTGTGCTGTGGAACTATCTTAACCTTTGTCACACTGCAGCTCCCACGTTGTGCTGTATAGCTACCTTAACCTTGTGCTGCACAGCTACCTTAACCTTTGTCACACTGCAGCTTCCACAGGGGGACTAGGGTCTCTAACGCCAAAAGGCAGCAACTCTACCGCTGCGGCACCTTGCGGCCCATAAAGAATGTTATCAAGAATGAATGTATTAGTGGACATCTCCTCAGCACATTCCACGGACGTGTACAGTCACATTTGTCATTCTGTATTAGTATTAATTCATAAGAATAGTGTCAGGTGATATGTTAACAATGAAACTCATTGTAGTTCCATCACAGATTTTCCAGCAAATGGTGGTCCAGTTGGAACAGCACCAGTCCAGCACAACAAAATTACGGGAGTACATTTGCATTTGAATGGCCCACTTGGTTTGCTTGGCAGCATAAGGTTAAAATTATTACCAAGGAAATGCTCAAGTTTATGTTTTCCAAAGTTTAGTTTAGAGATCCAGCATGGAAACATGGCTTTTAGCCCGCCGGGTCTGTGCCGACCAGCGATCACCCGTACACTCGTTTTATCCAACACACTCGGGACAATTTACAGAGGCCTATTAACCTACTAACCTGCGCGTCTTTGATAAGTAAGTATGCAGGCACAGCAGGCAGTGAAGAAAGCTAATGGCACGTTGGCCTTTTTTGACAAGAGGTGTTGAGTATAGGAGCAAAGAGGTCCTTCTGCAGTTGTACAGGGCCCTTGTGAGACCGCACCTGGGGTATTGTGTGCAGATTTGGTCTCCAAATTCGAGGAAAGTCCTTCTTGCTATTGAGGGAGTGCAGCATAGGTTCACTAGGTTAATTCCCGGAATGGCGGGACTGTCGTATATTGAAAGACTGGAGCGACGAGGCTTATATAAACTGGAATTTAGAAGGATGAGAGGGGGATCTTATTGAAACATGTAAGATTATTAAGGGATTGGACACGCTAGAGGCTGGAAGACGTGAGGAAAATCGTTTTCACTCAGAGAGTTGTAAATCTGTGGAATTCTCTGCCTCAGAAGGCAGTGGAGGCAATTCTCTGGATGCTTTCAAGAGAGAGTTAGATAGAGCTCTTAATGATAGCGGAGTCAGGGGGTATGGGGAGAAGGCAGGAACGGGATACTGATTGAAAATGATCAGCCATGATCACATTGAATGGCGGTGCTGGCTCGAGGGTGCGAATGGCCTCCTCCTGCACCTATTGTCTATTATCTGTTAAGTGGCAGGAAACCGGAGCACCCAGAGAAAACCCACGCGGTCACAGGGAGAACATGCAAACTCAGCATTGACAGCATCTGAGGTCAGTATTGAACTCAAGTCTGGTACTACAAGGTAGCAGCTTTACCAATGCACGATGCACATTCAGGTCCATCACCGATTTTCCATCAACTGGTGATCCGGCGCCCCCTATAACCAGGACAAAATCACGAGAGCGCACTTGAAACCCCCCTGGAAGTGCCCACGAAAATGTGGCGCCCAAGCGGGGTGAGACAGCCGATCCCAACCTCATCGAGATTTCCACGGCCGATCGGCGAGTCGAATCTGCCCCCTGCGGCCGGGGCTCTGGAACTCCGGCCCGGCCGGAGCCGGCAGATCCGTTCCCATAGCCGACTTCCACGGCCGACTTTGCCGATTGGTATCTTGGTCCCCCGACGCCGTGACCTCTGTTGGCCCCGCAAAATGGATCATACGGCAAAGCTCTGGAACCAAGGGTGCCGGGAAGTTGGTGGTGGACCTGAACATAGTCAAACAATGATCGTACCCAGATAGAAGATGTAAGGTGGGATGATGCTGCCCAGCCGGCTGGCCATTGAACTTACTCCGACACCCATGTTCCTTACTGCCGTCGGGTACAGCTCAGCCGTGTAGACATCAACCATGGCAAAGCCACACGTGGTGGAGAGTTTCCCACTCATCACCAGCACTGTGGTGAGTCCTGAAATATCTGAATAAACCAGAAACAATTGTAAGTTTGGTGGAGACACAAGTAACTGCAGATGCCGGAATCTTGCCAAGAACACAAACGCTGGAGTAACTCAGCATCTGTGGGGAACATAAATAGGCGACGTTTTGGGTCGAGATGCTTCGCCAGATTATTTAGTTTAGTTTACTAAGTTTAGTTTAGTTTAGCTTATTATTGTCAAGCATACTGAGTGAGGTACAGTCAAAAAGCGATTTTGTTGCGTGTTATCCAATCAGCAAAAAGATTAAATACATGATTACACTCAAACCATCCACTGTGTTCAGATACAGGACAAAGGTACAACGTGTAGTGCAAGATAAAGTCCAATTAGTGCTAGTTTGAATGTCTCCAGTGAGGAAGATGTGAGGGCAGGACTGCTCTCTCGATGGAGAGAGGACATCTTTGCCTGATAACAGCTCGGAAGAAACTATTCCTGAATCTGGAGGTGTGTGTTTTCAAATTTCTGCACCGCTTGCCTGATGGGAGAGGGGAGAAGAGAGAGTGACCGGGGTGAGACTGGTCCTTGATTATGCTGGTGGCCTTGCCGAGGCAGTGTGAAGTGTGGATGGAGTCAATGGAAGGGAGGTCGGTTTGTGTGATGGTCTGGGCTGCAATCACAACTTTCTGCAATTTCTAACGAATTGAATCCCAAACCATGCTGTGATGGAGGGTCTAAAGAAGGGTCCCGGCACGAAACAAAACGTCTTCTATCCACGTCCCCCAGAGATGCTGCCTGATGCGCTGAGTTACTCCAGCACTTTGTGTTCTACATAAACCTGGTAAATTGGTTTCTATGTATCCGACTGCTCAATCCTACCACTTGTTCAAAACGCCGGTCGATTTTCCTTAAAGATGCCTCTAACTTACACATGCATCTAATGTAGAGGTCATAGCCTCAGGATTAAAGGACGTTCCTTTAGGAAGGAAATGAGAAGGATTTTTTTTAGTCTAGTGAATTATTTTAATGAATGAGGAGTGCACCATTACATCTAGATTTTTATTTCCATCTGGCAAAGGTTCTCCCACTAGTGGAAACATCCTCTCCACACCCACTTTATCCAAGCCTTTCAATATTCAGTTCATTTCATTGAGGTCCCCCCTCATTCTTCTAAATTCCAATGAGTACAGGCCCAGTGCCGTCAAACGCTCATCATAAGTTAATTCCTGGGATCATTCTTGTAAATCTCCTTTGGACTCTCTCCATTGCTCACAATACTCCAAATGCAGCCTGACCAGCGCCTTATAGAGCCTCAGCATTACATCCCTGTGTTTGTATTTTAGCCCTCTTGAAATGAATGCCAGCATTGCGTTTGCTTTCTTTACTAACAATTTGACTTGCAGATTAACTTTTTGGGAATCCTGCACCAGCATTCCCAAGTCCCTTTGTTCCTCAGATTTCTGGATTCTCTCCCAATTTAGAAAATAGTCTGTGCCTTTATTCCTGCTACCAAAATGCATGACTCCACACTTTGCTACACTCTATTCCGTCTGCCATTTCTCTGCCCATTCTTCCAACCTGTCCAAGACCTTCTGCAGAGTCCCTGCTTTCTCTGCACTTCCTTCCCTTCCTGTTATGCTCTGGCGCACACAGGAACTGGAATCAAACACACGACTCACACACAAGAGTCAATTTGGAGAAAATAAAGGCGTTCTTTAATTTTCACATTAAAGAATTTTCACATTAAAGAACACTGCGATTCGAACCAAAAACTCTAAACTTACTCAGCTACAAAAACATTAGTTACAAAAATTACTTACTAGCTATACTACAACCGAGAGCACATGAATCACAATACGAACTGGCACAGGATAATGGGAGGCGTGGACTATATATACATGAGGTAAGGGCACACAGGTGGAAACAATCAAGGCGGGGCTGACAATTACAATGGCAGGAAGTCAAGGGACCTGAAATGAGAATCTAAACACAGAACATGACACAAGACTAACAGATATGACGGGACATTACAGTACCCCCCCCTTTAGGACCGACTCCTGACGGTCCAGGCTGGTCAGGATGAGTCTTGTCAAAGTCCTTGATCAAAGTCTTGTCCAAAATGAAGCTGGCAGGAATCCAGCACCTCTCCTCAGGACCGTAGCCTTCCCAGTAGACCAGAAACTGGCGACCGCGACCGCGACCTCTCTTGCGGACTGCAAGAAGTGCTTTAGCTGTGTAGACCGGACCACCGTCGACAAGTCGGGGGGGGGGGGGGGGGGGGGGTGGAGGGGGCTTGGAGGCGGGCACGAGTGCACTTTCCTTGACCGGTTATATTTTGCTGACGTGGAATGTAGGATGAACCCTTAATGACCTGGGGAGTTGTAGACGGACTGAAACAGGGTTAATGACTTTCGAAATGGGAAATGGACCCACGAACCTTGGAGCCAGCTTTCTGGCGTGGACGTGAAGTGGCAAGTCCTTTGTAGACAGCCATATCTTCTGGCCTGGGCGATAATGCGGAGCAGATCTGCGGTGGCGGTCGGCTGCCGCTTTCATCCGGGACTGACCCTGGAGTAGAACCCTCCGAGCTCCGTCCCAGATTCGGCGACAGCGTCGGATCATGGCGTGGGCAGAAGGCACCGTCACCTCACCCTCATAAGCCGAGAACAAGGGGGGCTGATAGCCGTAGGCACACTAGAAGGGTGTGAGTCCCGTGGCAGCCGTAGGAAGCGTGTTGCGTGCGTACTCGACCCAGATGAGATGGTCGCTCCAGGTGGTCTGGTTCTGCGCGATCAGACAGCGCAAGCAGGTCTCGAGCTCCTGGTTCATCCGCTCAGTCTGGCCATTGGATTGCGGATGGTAACCAGAAGACAGGCTGACGGTGGCACCTATGAGGGAACAAAACTCACTCCAAAACTTGGACACAAACTGAGGGCCTCGGTCCGAGACAATGTCTGTAGGGAAACCATGGATACGGAAAACATGAGACATCATTACCTCTGCTGTCTCTTTGGCAGAGGGGAGCTTGGCCACAGCGATAAAATGTACCATCTTTGAAAATCGGTCTACCACCGTCAGGACAGTTTTGTTACCTTTGGAGGCCGGCAACCCAGTAACAAAGTCAATAGAGATGTGGGACCAGGGCCTCTGAGGGACTGAAAGTGGGTGCAGCAGGCCCGCTTGGGCTTGTCTGGAGGGCTTGCTCCTTGCACAGACAGGGCAGGCGGCCACATATTCAGCTACATCCTTCTCAAGTGAAGGCCACCAAAAACGCTGTTTAACCACAAAAACAGTTCTCTTGGCACCTGGATGGCATGTGAGCAGGGATGTGTGAGCCCAGTGGATTATCTGGGGGTGCAATGTCACAGGAACAAACAAACAGTTAGTAGGACAGCCACTCGGTGCTGGAGTCTCATCATTAGCCTGCTTCACATCTGTTTCGATCTGCCAAGACTCCGCTCCTACCACACGGTTAAGTGGCAGGATGGGTTCGGGTTCTCTGGTATCAGGTTCAGGGTCATAAAGTCGGGACAGGGCGTCTGGTTTTGTGTTCTGGGAACCGGGCCTGTAAGACAGAGAAAAGTTGAACCTACTAAAAAACAGAGTCCATCTGGCCTGACGTGAGTTGAGTCTCTTGGCTTTACGGATGTATTCCAGGTTCTTGTGATCTGTCCATACCAGAAAAGGCTGCTCGGCCCCCTCCAGCCAGTGCCTCCACTCCCCCAATGCGGCTCTGACCGCCAGCAGTTCTTTGTTTCCGACATCGTAATTCTTTTCTGCTGGGGTCAACTTACGTGACAGGTAGGCGCAGGAATGAATCCGGTTGTCCTTCTCCGCTCTCTGGGAAAGTACCGCTCCAATCCCCTCGATGGAGGCATCCACCTCCACAATGAACTGTCTCTGGGGATCTGGGATGGTCAGAACAGGAGCGTTGGTGAACAATGTTTTGAGGCGCTGGAAGGCGGCTTCGGCCTGAGGATTCCACTGGAACTGGGTCGTGGAAGACGTGAGAGAGTGCAGAGGAGCAGCAACAGCACTGAAGTCTAATAAAACGTCTGTAAAAGTTTGCAAATCCGAGAAACTGTTGCACCTTCTTTCTGTTAGTGGGGGTGGGCCAATTGGCCACCGCACTGACCTTATCAGGGTCCATCTGGATGTGGTCGGCCGATATAATGTAGCCCAGAAAGGACATTGTGTCTGCGTGGAAGTCGCACTTCTCGGCCTTCACATACAGACGGTTAGCTAAGAGCTTCTGTAACACACACTTGACATGACGCTCATGAGACTGTATGTCTGGAGAGAAGATAAGAATGTCATCAAGGTAGACAAAAACACACTCATTGAGAAATTCCCCGAGGACCTCGTTCATAAAAGCTTGGAAGACTGCGGGGGCATTGGTTAACCCGAACGGCATCACCAAATACTCGTAGTGCCCGTTAGGGGTGTTAAACCCAGTTTTCCACTCATCCCCCTCTCTGATTCTCACTAGATGGTATGCATTCCTTAAGTCTAGTTTAGTGAATACTTTGGCTTTGTGCAACAGTTCAAAAGCAGAAGACATCAAAGGAAGTGGGTAACGATTCTTGATCGTAATCTCGTTTAGGAAGCTGTAATCTATGCAGGGACGAAGTGACCCATCTTTCTTGCCCACAAAGAAAAACCCCGCGCCTGCTGCCAATAATGCCCGTCCTCAGGGAGGACTCAATGTATTCATCCATCGCCTTCCTCTCGGGGCCGGATATGGAGTGCAGTCGCCCCTTGGGAATAGGGGCCCCCGGCAGCAGGTTGATAGCGCTGTCGAAAGGTCGATGAGGAGGTAGGGTGGTGGCCCTGGACTTGTTGAACACCTTCAGTTCATGGTAACATGGTGGAACCTTCGACAGATCGGGATAGTCATCATCATCATTAGAAATCTTTATTTCTTCAGATTTAAGAACATTTATTCCCAAAACCGCCCCGATCTTCCCGTAACTCACCCCTTTGTTCACTGGTTCAACAAGACATGATTGTGTGCACTCAACCCCCCATCGTCTGATCTTACCAGATCGCCAATCAATCTGAGGATTGTGTTTCTCCAGCCAAGGGAAACCAAAGACCAAGGGATGTTGAGCTGAGTCAAACAAGTGAAAAGACATTATCTCCACATGGTTAGCATTGAACATGACTTTGACAGGTTCTGTACGATGAGTTATCTCAAACAACTGACGTCCATCTAAAGCGCTCACCATAATAGGTTGCAACAAGGGCACAGATTTAACCTTACACGATCGAGCTAGAGTCCAGTCCATGAGACTCTCGTCGGCTCCGGAGTCGATCAAAACCCCCCGAGTCGGATATGACGGGACATTACACTTCCACCTATTTTTGCATCATCCGCAAATTTGGCCACAAAGCCTTCAATCCCCTCATCCAAATTATTAATATACAACGTGAAGAGTAATGACCCCAGCACCGACCCCTGCGGAACTCCACTAGTCACTGGCAGCCAACCGTAAAAAGCCCCCCTTATTGCCTCTCTTTGTCTTCTGCCGTCCGGCCAACCTGCTATCCATGCTAGTATCTGCCCTTTAATACCATGGGCTCTCAATCTTCCTTGATAGCCTCATGTGTGGCACCTCATCAAAGGCTTTCTGAAAATCTTCGTAAACAATGTCCACTGACTCTCCTTTGTCTGTCCTCCTGTTTACTTCTTCAAAGAATTCCAGAAGATTCATCAGGCAAGATCTCCCTTTACAAAATTATGTTGACCAGCCTATTTTATTATGAACTTCTCAGTACTCCGTGAACTCATCCTTTATAATGGACTCTAGGTAAAGGAGGAGGCCATTCGGCCCTTTGAGCCAGCACCGCCATTCAATGTGATCATGGCTGATCATTCTCAATTGGTACCCCATTCTCAATCAGTACCCCGTTCCTGCCTTCTCCCCATACCCCCTGACTCTGCTATCCTTAAGAGCTCTATCTAGCTCTCTCTTGAATGCATTCAGAGAATTGGCCTCCACTGCCTTCTGAGGCAGAGAATTCCACAGATTTACAACTCTCTGACTGAAAAAGTTTTTCCTCATCTCAGTTCTAAATGGCCTACCCCTTATTCTTAAACTGTGGCCCCTTGTTCTGGACTCTCCCAACATTGGGAACATGTTTCCTGCCTCTAACGTGTCCAACCCCTTAATAATCCTATACGTTTCGATAAGATCCCCTCTCATTCTTCTAAATTCCAGTGTATACAAGCCTAGTTGCTCCAGTCTTTCAACATATGACAGTCCCGTTATTCCAGGAATTAACCTAGTAAACCTATGCTGCACGCCCTGAATAGCAAGAATATCCTTCCTCAAATTTGGAGACCAAAACTGCACACAGTACTCCAGGTGTGGTCTCACTAGGGCCCTGTACAACTGCAGAAGGACCTCTTTGCTCCTATACTCAACTCCCCTTGTTATGAAGGCCAACATTCCATTGGCTTTCTTCACTGCCTGCTGTACCTGCATGCTTCCTTTCAGTGACTGATGCACTAGGACACCCAGATCTCGTTGTACGTCCCCTTTTACTAACTTGACACCATTCAGATAATACTCTGCCTTCCTATTCTTACCACCAAAGTGGATAACTTCACACTTATCCACATTAAACTGCATCTGCCATGCATCCTGTCCAAGTCACCCTGCAACCACATAGCATCTTCCTCACAGTTCACACTACCACCCAGCTTTGTATCATCTGCAAATTTGCTAATGGTACATTTAATCCCTTCATCCAAGTCATTAATGTATATTGTAAATAGCTTTGGTCCCAGCACCGAGCCTTGCGGTACCCCACTAGTTACTGCCTGCCATTCTGAAAGGGACCCATTTATCCCCACTCTTTGCTTTCTGTCTGTCAACCAATTTTCTATCCATGTCAGTACCCTACCTCCAATACCATGTGCTCTAAGTTTTAGTATATAGATGTCCTTCCTCAAATTAGGAGACCAAAACTGCACACAATACTCCAGACGTGATCTTTGCTTTTGATCTCAGGCCACTAGAACATCTGGGAGGTTGTTTATGTCTTCCTTAGTGAAGCCAGATCCAAAGTACCAGTTCAACTGGTCTGCCATTTCATTGTTCCCCATAATAAATTCACCTGCTTCTGTTTTCAAGGGACCCACATTTGCCTTAACTATTTTTTTCCTCTTTACATACCTAAAAAAGCTTTTACTATCCTTTATATTATTGGCTAGCTTACCCTCATACCTTATCTTTTCTCCCCCTCTTGCCTTTTTAGTTAACTTCTGTTGCTCTTTAAAAGACTCCCAATCCTCTGGCTTCCCACTTTTCTTTGCTATGTTTTACTTCTTCTCTTTTATTTTTATGCTGTCCTTGACTTTCCTTGTCAGCCACAGGTGCCTCTTACTCCCTTTAGAATCTTTCCTCCTCTTTGGGATCAATTGATCCTGCAACTTCTGCATTATTCCCAGGAATACCTGCCATTGCTATTCCACCGTCTTCCCTGCTAGGGCCTCCTTCCAGACAAATCTGGCCATCTCCTGCCTCATGCCTCTATAAACCCCTTTGCTATACTGTAATACTGACACTCCCGCTTTTCCCTTCTCCCTCTCAATTTGTAGATTAAAACTTATCATATTATGATCACTGCCTCCTAATGGCTCTTTTACCTTGAGTTCCCTTATCAAATCAGGTTCATTACACAACACTAAATCCAGAATTGCCTTCTCCCTGGAAGGCTCCAGTACAAGCTGTTCTAAGAATCCATCTCGGAGGCACTCCACAAACTCCCTTTCCTGGGGTCCAGTACCAACCTGATTTTCCCAGTCTACCTGCATGTTGAAATCTCCCATAACCACCGTAGCATTACATTTGCGACATGCCAATTTTAGCTCTTGATTCAACTTGCACCCTATGTCGAGGCTACTGTTTGGGGGCCTGCAGATAACTCCCATTAGGGTCTGTTTACCCTTACAATTCCTCATTTCTATCCATACTGATTCTACATCTCCTGATTCTATGTCACCCCTTACAAGGGAGTGAATATCATTCCATTCCAAGAGAGCGACCCCACCCCCTCTGCCCACCTATCTGTCTTTTTGATAGGTCGTATACCCCTGATAGGTCGTATACCCCTGAATATTCAGTTCCCAGCCCTGGTCCTCTTGTAGCCATGTCTCTGTAATTCTCACAACATCATACTTGCCAATGTCTAACTGAGCCTCAAGCTCATCCTCTTTACTTTTTATACTTCGCTCATTTAAATACAACACTTTAACTTCGTATTCACCTCCCCTCTCACACCGTTCACCATTGGCCCTGACCTTACTCTCTTATCCCATCTAGAACTTTCATTCCCATTTATTCAAGAGGCCTTTGCAGTTTCTCCTGTATTCACTTCCCCTTTAACTCCATCTTCATATTCCCAATTTGTCAACCCCTTCCCCCCACTACTTAGTTCAATGAATACCTATCAGAAACATTGATGTGCGTCAATGAATACCTAAAGGTTGTTGTGCTGTTGAGCTATATGTGCTGTAGTCATACTGCAGCTTCCACATTGAGCTGCACAGATACCTTAACCTTGTGCTGTGCAGATATCTTAACCTTGTGCTGTATAGCTATCTTAACCTTGTGTGTACAGTTACCTCAACCTTTGTCATACTGCAGGTTCCACATTGTGCTGTACAGCTATCTTAACCTTGTGCTGGACAGCTATCTTAACCTTGTGCTGTACAGATTTTTTGTCCTACAATATTCTAAATGCGATCTCACCAACGTCTTAGACAACTGCAACATGACCTCCCAACTTCTATACTCAATACTCTGACTGATGAAAGCCAAAGTGCCAAAAGCCACTGTGCCGCACGATACACCAACAGTTCTGCCACCAATTTTCCATCAACTGGTGGTCCGTCGTCCCCTTTAATCCGGACAAAATTGCGAGAGTGCACTTGACATCCCCCTGGAATTCCCCCCGAAAATGTGGCGCCCAGGCCGAATGAGGCAGCCGATCCCAGCCTCATTAGGACTTCCATGGTCGAATACATCCCCTACGGCCGGGGCTCTGGAACTCCGGCCCAGCCGGAGCCGGCAGTTCCGTTCCCATATTCGACTTCCACGGCCGACTTTGCGGGCCGGTATCTTGGTCCCCCGAGTCCGTGACCTCTGTTGGCCCGGCAAAATGGATCATACGGCAAAGCTCTGGAACCAAGGGTGCCGGGAAGTTGGTGGTGGACCTGAACATAGAGTCAAACAATGATCATACCCAGATAGAAGATGTAAGGCGGGTTGATGCTGCCCAGCCGGCTGGCCATTGAACTTACTCCGACACACATGTTCCTTACTGCCATCGGGTACAGCTCAGCCGTGTAGACATAAACCATGGCAAAGTCACACGTGGTGGAGAGTTTCCCACTCATCACCAGCACTGTGGTGAGTCCTGAAATATCTGAATAAACCAGAAACAATCGTAAGTTTGGTGGAGACACAAGTAACTGCAGAAGCGGGAATCTTGCCAAGAACACAAACGCTGGAGTAACTCAGCATCTGTGGGGGACATAAATAGGCAACGTTTAGGGTCGAGATGCTTCACCAGATTATTTTGTTTAGTTTACTAAGTTTAGTTTAGTTTAGCTTATTATTGTCAAGCATACTGAGGTACAGTCAAAAAGCGATTTTCCAATCAGCAAAAAGATTAAATACATGATTACACACAATCCATCCACTGTGTTCAGATACAAGACAAAGGTACAAGGTTTAGTGCAAGATAAAGTTCAATTAGTGCTAGTTTGAAGGTCTCCAATGAGGTAGATGTGAGGGCAGGACTTTTTAAGAAAGGAGGGAGAGAGAAAACAGGAAATTATAGACCAGTTAGTCTGACATCAGTGGTGGGGAAGATGCTGGAGTCAATTATAAAAGACTGCATTTGGATAGCAGTAACAGGATCGCTCCGAGTCAGCATGGATTTACGAAGGGGAAATCATGCTTGACTAATCTTCTGGAATTTTTTGAGGATGTAACTAGGAAAATTGATTGGGGAGAGCCGGTGGATGTGGTGTACCTTGACTCAGAAAGCTTTCGTCAAGGTCCCACATAGGAGATTGGTGGGCAAAATTAGAGCGCATGGTATTGGAGGTAGTGTACTGACATGGATAGAAAATTGGTTGACAGACAGAAAGCAAAGAGTGGGGATCAATGGGTCCCTTTTAGAATGGCAGGCAGTGACAATATACATCAATGACTTGAATGAAGGGATTAAAAGTACCATTAGCAAATTTGCAGATGATACAAAGCTGGGTGGCAGTGTGAACTGTGAGGAAGATGCTATGAGGTTGCAGGGTGACTTGGACAGGTTGTGTGAGTGGGCGGAAGATGCATGGCTGATGCAGTTTAATGTGGATAAGTGTGAGGTTATCCATTTTGGTGGTAAGAATAGGAAGGCAGATTATTATCTGAATGGTGTCAAGTTAGGAAAAGGGGACGTACAACGAGATCTGGGTGTCCTAGTGCATCAGTCACTGAAAGTAAGCATGCAGGTACAGCAGGCAGTGAAGACAGCCAATGGAATGTTGACCTTCATAACAAGAGGAGTTGAGTATTGACGGATGAGAGGGGATCTTATCGAAACATAGAAAATAGGTACAGGAGGAGGCCATTCGGCCCTTTGAGCCAGCACCGCCATTCATTGTGATCATGGCTGATCGTCCCCAATCAATAACCCGTGCCTGCCTTCTCCCCATATCCCTTGATTACACTAACCCCAAGAGCTCTATCTAACTCTCTCTTAAATCCATCCAGTGATTTGGCTTCCACTGCCCTCTGTGGCAGAGAATTCCACAAATTCACAACTCTGGGTGAAAAAGTTGCTTCTCACCTCAGTTTTAAATGGCCTCCCCTTTATTCTAAGACTGTGGCCCCTGGAACTGGAGTCGCCCAACATTGTGAACATTTTTCCTGCATTTAGCTTGTCCAGTCCTTTTATAATTTTATATGTTTCTATAAGATCCCCTCTCATCCTTCTAAACTCCAGTGAATACAAGCCTAGTCTTTTCAATCTTTCCTCATATGACAGTCCCGCCACCCCAGGTATCAATCTCGTGTTGTGTATTTCCATCCTGGAACAAAGGTTCTTACTGTCTACCCTTTCTATACCTCGCATAATTTTATATACTTCCATCTAGTCTCCCCTTAACCTCCGACTTTCCAGACGAAACAATTCAATTTATCCAACCTCTCCCTCTAGCTGAAACCCTCGACTCCAGGCAACATTCTGGTAAACCTCCTCCGCACCCTTTCCAAAGCCTCCATGTTTCCTGCAATGGGGCGACCAGAACTGTACGGAATACTCCAAATGCGGCCCAACCAAAGTCCAATAGAGCTGTATCATGACTTCCTGACTCTTATACTCAAAGTCCCTAAAATGAAGGCAAGCATACCATTCGCCACCTTTACCATCCTGTCCATTTGTGCTGCCATCTTCACTGAGCTATGAATTTGGACTCCTGGATTCCTCTGTACATAAATATTGTTCGGGTCTTGCTATTAACTGTATACATTTGCCTTATTTTCAACCTCACAAAATGCAACACCTTGCAATCTCTCGGGCTAAACTCCAACTGCCATTTCTCTCCCAATTTCTGCAGTTGATCTGTATCCATTATATCTCTGACATCCTTCCTCACTGTCTGCAAAATCTCAAATTTTGGTGTCATCAGCAAAGTTACTCATCCATCCATCTACATTTATGTTCAGGTTATTTCTATAAAGCACAAACATCAGAGGTCCCGCACGGATTATGGTTTGTAGGTTGTTTGGCCTCTGTAAATTGCCCCCAGTATGTAGGGAGTGGATGAGAAATTGGATGACATAGAACTAGTGTGAACGGGTGATTGATGGTCGGCATGGATTAGGTGGGCGGAAGGGCCTGTTCCCATGCTGTATTTCTAAACTAAACTAAATAATTAAAATCCGGTCAGTGGAAAATATGTGGAGATTAATTTAGTTTAGTTTAGTTTAGTTTAGAGATACAGTGTGGAAACAGGCCCTTCAGCTCACCAAGTCCGGTTCGACCAAAGATCACCCGTACACTCATTCTGTGAAGCCAGTTTTGCATCCGACACACCAGGGGCAATTTTACAGAGGCCAATTAACTTACAAACCGGCATTCCTCGGAATGTGGGAGAAAACTGGAGCACCTTGAGGAAACCTATGCGATCACAGGGAGAACGTACAAACACCGAACAGACAGCACCCATAGTCAAGATCGAATCATGTCTCTGGAGCTGTGAGGCATCAACTCAACCACTGTTGCACTGTGCCGATAAAAGAACATATTCCTCACAGATTATTTTTAATAAACACGTCTAAATATTCTTCTTCTCATACTTACCACACGAGTACGCAAATGACTGTGATAACTTGGATATTGTGAGATTTTATCAATTGAGTAACTGGAACAGATTTTACTTGTTTATTCTGTAGATGTTCAAGCTGGAAGAAAAACAGAAGATTCAACATTGCATCGGCTCTGCGGAAAGTGTCAGTATTATTATCCACATCTCCTGATTCATATCGGGCATGGGATGTCCAGAAAATGATGATTCACAGTTTGTGAGCTTGTGAATGAATGAATGAATAAATGAATGAATAAATGAATGATATTTTATTGTCACATGTGCCAAGTCACAGTGAGACTCGTTGTTTTTCACACCCAAGTAATGCAAATAGTCGCCACATGAAGGACGCCGACAAAGTTATCAAGTATCCCACACCAGGTCTTCCTTTGTTCCACCCACGCCAGGTCCTCCTTTGTTCTTGTACACAACTTACCGTACATCCAGCTCTGTCTACAGCTCTGTCTACAGCTTGCGTACAGAGGATTGAGAAATGATGCACAAGCATTGCAAAGATGCCTTAAAAACCTTGGCACAACCTCCTAAATCTTAGCATCTTTCCTCTTCCCCAAACTGCTAGCAAATGCGGCCTAGTGGAAATTGAATTTCAACCCAAAGAAATTTGTGTCTTTATAAAAATGTGCTGAATATTCTCCCACATTTAAATTCAAATCAGATTCTGAATTGTTACAAAATCTGAATCTTGATTAATAGTGCAAACCCCATAAATAGTGCTCTGAAATTTAATTAGATTTTTTGTAAAAATGGGCAGTTTTATACACATATGGATACAAGGAACTGCAGATGCTTGTTTACAAGAAAATGACACAAACTGATGGAGTAATTCAGTGGGTCAGGCAGCATCTCTGGAGATTTTTTAACAAATGACTGGTTCAGCAGAGAAACTACTGCCCAGTATTGGTTAACGTTTGTGGAGTTAACTTCTTACATCCAATCATGTGACATCTGTGTATTACATTAGGGGCAGCACAGTGCCGCAGTGGCAGAGTTGCTGCCTTACAGCACCAGAGACCTGGGTACGATCCTGATTACTGGTGATGTCTGTATGGAGTTTTGTACGTTCTCCCTGTGACCATAGACAATAGGTGCAGGAGTAGGCCATTCAGCCCTTCGAGCCAGCACCGCCATTCAATGCGATCATGGCTGATCACTATCAATCAGTACCCCGTTCCTGCCTTCTCCCCATACCCCCTCACTCCGCTATCCTTAAGAGCTCTATCCAGCTCTCTCTTGAAAGCATCCAACGAACTGGCCTCCACTGCCTTCTGAGGCAGAGAATTCCACACCTTCACCACCCTCTGACTGAAAAAGTTCTTCCTCATCTCCGTTCTAAATGGCCTACCCCTTATTCTCAAACTGTGGCCCCTTGTTCTGGACTCCCCCAACATTGGGAACATGTTATCTGCCTCTAATGTGTCCAATCCCCTAATTATCTTATATGTTTCAATAAGATCCCCCCTCATCCTTCTAAATTCCAGTGTATACAAGCCCAATCGCTCCAGCCTTTCAACATACGACAGTCCCGCCATTCCGGGAATTAATCTAGTGAACCTACGCTGCACGCCCTCCATAGCAAGAATATCCTTCCTCAAATTTGGAGACCAAAACTGCACACAGTACTCCAGGTGCGGTCTCACCAGGGCCCGGTACAACTGTAGAAGGACCTCTTTGCTCCTATACTCAACTCCTCTTGTTACGAAGGCCAACATTCCATTGGCTTTCTTCACTGCCTGCTGAACCTGCATGCTTCCTTTCATTGACTGATGCACTAGGACACCCAGATCTCGTTGAACTCCCCCTCCTCCTAACTTGACACCATTCAGATAATAATCTGCCTTTCTATTCTTACTTCCAAAGTGAATAACCTCACACTTATCTACATTAAACTGCATCTGCCATGTATCCGCCCACTCACACAACCTGTCCAGGTCACCCTGCAGCCTTATTGCATCTTCCTCACAATTCACACTACCCCCCAACTTAGTATCATCTGCAAATTTGCTAATGGTACTTTTAATCCCTTCGTCTAAGTGGATTTTCTCCAGCATTGCTGGTTTCCTTCCACACTCCAAAGACAAAAAGGTTTGTAGGTTAATTGGCTTCAGTAAATTGTCCCTGGTGTGTAGAATAGTGATAGTGTATGGGATGATCGCTGGTTGGCATGGACTCAGTGGGCTGAAGGGCCTGTTTCCATGCTCTTTCTCTAAAGTCTAATATAAAGTCTAACTCAAAAGCTGAATATTTTTGCTTTCTCAATATTACAAGCAATAGATTAATTTTAGTTTTCCACTAAAACGTTTATAGGATAAAGTCCATGATAAAATAACATGAATCAGAGTGAGAATTAGTGAAACAATCTTGCGAATAATCTGAGAGTATCCTATGTAATGTATATCTATGATGCTGAGTACATTCTGCATTCTGTATCTTTTCCTTTCCTCCACCTATTGTGCTTGAGTTTGGTTTTTGATTGTATTTATGTATAACATTATTTGATTTGATAGCACACAAAACAAAAAAAATCACTCTGCTTCTGTACACGTGACAATAATAAACTTTAACCTGTCTTATAATGGAATAAGGCAAATGTGATCTTATCTCCAAATTACCGTTAATAAAGTCAAAAATAATTTTATCCCGTGAGAGGTTATGACACACAGTTCAACCCAGGTATCTGCTGCTGTAAGGTAGCAACTCTACCACTGCCCTATTTGTGCAATTCCTGTAGTGTAGATACATACTTGTCAAGATATTCATGCCTAATTTTTCTGCAATGAGGTCAGGTTGAAAATGTATATAAGAGCGCCGACCCAGGTTCTAGTATTATACTTGCATGGAGCTCAGAAAAGCAGGCAGTTTAAAGAGTAAAGAGTTAATTGGCAGGAAAGTTTGTTACAAAAGAAGGTGACTCACAGGTAAAGGCAGTTTAAGAAGAGTGCCAAGACCCAGGTTCTAGTGTGATTCTTGCGTGGAGCTCAGAGAAACAAGCAGTTTAAAAACAGAGCAAAGATTTAATTTGCTGGAAAGCTTGTTACAAAAAAAGGTGACTCACAGGAAAGGCAGTTTAAAAAGAGCACCAAGACCCAGTTCGGGTAATTTACTAATCAATTTACTAATCAGCCCTAACTTAGTTGATTAGGTAGCAGATAAAAGTAAGTGCAGCTGTAGGAGTGGCCTTGGGAGGTGAAGTGCGAGTTTTTGGCTTGAGAGTCGGCGGAGGCGAGGCGAGGCGAGGCGAAGGGAAGGGAAGGGAAGGGAAGGGAAGGGAAGGGAAGGGAAGGGAAGGGAAGGGAAGGGAAGGGAAGGGAAGGGAAGGGAAGGGAAGGGAAGGGAAGGGAATGGAATTGATTTTTGTCACTGAAGAAATGGCAGGCATGGTGGTACAGTGTGTTTCCTGTAGGATGTGGGAAGGCAGGGACACTGCTGGAGCTTCTGGGAACTGCACCTGCAGGAGTTGTGTCCAGGTGCAGCTCCTGAGTGAAAGTGTTGGGGAACTGGAGAAGCAGTTGGTAAGCCTCAGAGCCATCTGGGAAAACGAGAGTTTCCTGGACAAGACCTACGGTGAGGTTGTCACGCCATGGATACGGGAAGAGCAAAGGTGGTTGACTGTGAGAAAGGGCTGTACAAGTGGAGTGCAGGAGAGCCCGGTGGCTGTGCCGAATGAAAACAGGTACGCCCTCTTGGGAGTTATCGGGTCAGAAGATGTTTCCAGTCCGAATGGCAGACGGGTCGGTAGCTCCAATACCAAAAGATGAGACTCGACCGGTGATACCGACGTCAGGAGAGCCATAGTGGTGGGTGACTCCATTGTCGGAGGTGCGGACAGGGGGTTCTGTGGTGACAGGCGAGACTCGAGGATGATCTGTTGCCTCCCTGGTGCCAGGGTTAAAGATGTCATGGACTGACTTCAGAACATCTTCGAGAGGGAAGGTGAACAGCCAGAAGTAGTTGTGCACGTGGGCACGAATGACGTCGTGAAGAAGCGGAAGGAGGTTCTGCATCGCGAGTTTAAGGAGTTAGGTAGAAGACTGAATAGCAGGACTTCTAGGGTGGTTATCTCTGGATTGCTTCCTGTACCTCGTGCTGGTGAGGGCAGGAACAGGGAGATAGAGGAATACAGAGGAATACAGAGGAATACAGAGCTTTATTTGTCATTCGGTACCTCGAAGTCATTGCAGTCACACACAAAAAAAAAGAACACAAGACACATGATCCCAACACAAACATCCATCACAGTGACTCCAAACACCCCCTCACTGTGATGGAGGCAACAAAACTTCCACTCTCTTCCCCCCACGCCCACGGACAGACAGCTCGTCCCCGACCGACCCGCACAGTCCCCGCAAGGGGATGGAAGTCCCCGCGGCCGAGCCGCACCGGGCGCTGAAAAGTCCCGCGGCCGAGCCGGGCGATTGAAGGCCCCGCGGCCGAGCCGTACCGGGTGCTGAAATGTCCCGTGACCGAGCCGGGCGATGGAAGGCCCCGCGGCCGTACCGTGCGCTGCTAAGTCCCGCGGCCGAGCCGCACCAGCGATGTAAAGTCCCATGGCCGAGCCGCGCCGGGCGATGGAAGGCCCCGCGGTCGAGCCGAGCCGCGCCTGGCGCTGAACCGTCCCGCGACCACGCCGGGCGATGTTAGGTCCCGCGGCCGAGCCGCACCAGCGATGTAAAGTCCCGCGGCCTAGCCACACCAGGCGATGGAAGGCCCCGCGGGCGATGGAAGGCCCCGCGGCCGTACCGTGCGCTGCTAAGTCCCGTGGCCGAGCCGCACCGGGCGATGTTAGGTCCCGCGGCCGAGCCGCACCAGCGATGTAAAGTCCCATGGCCGAGCCGCGCCGGGCGATGGAAGGCCCCGTGGGCGATGGAAGGCCCGCGGCCGAGCCGCGCCCCGCGCCGTGAGGAAGAGACCTA